>NW_027114928.1:1200483-1204111 GCF_000696795.3 Halyomorpha halys
TAAAGATATTCACAACTTTATTTACGTAAAAATTTGATTAGATGTATATTTTATGTAAGATCATAATGATATGATACAGGCTTGTAAAGAAACTATCCATTGGTAGTTCTCTAATAATATTTCTACATTAGGTTTCGAGGCCACCTTCTTTTGAGGCACTTCAGGGTATTGTCATGAATGGAAGAGGAAGGTTAGAAACTAGTGTTTTTGAGTGGTTAGTGAGTTTATTATTATTTATTATATTTAAGGAGTCAAATATACATTTATAAAAATAAGATTGCTAACTATTCTGTGTCCTATTTACTGATTATGAATTAAAATAATAACAAAAAAGTTTAATGTTTAATCAGAAGTTATTGGGTGTTTACTGTATAGGACATGAATGTTTTTCTTTTAAACTATTCTAGTCCAATGCAACTAAGATACAATTTTTTTTATTTGAAACTAAACTGATAAAGTGCTAGTGAGGAAAAAAAAAATTAAATATTGAAAAATTAAAGAGGAAACGTTTCCCCTGTCCTCCAACTGGGGTAAATTTTCCCCGGGCCTGGAACCATTATAAATTGCACTGTTTTGGAACGTTTTGTGCGATCGAGGTTTAGGCTATCGGGACGAGTTTGTCCTTTTATATGATGATAAAAGGGTCTGCTGCCGCGATGGAGATAAATGCACATCAGCAGCCATTTGTCCCCACTGAAATTCCCTAATTGAGAAAAATTGGTCTGCCTGCGAACCAGGTGGGCAGAGTACCCCGCTAAGGTTGGCAACTTGTCTTAATTCACGGTAAATGTTTCCTCTAATGGGGTAACATATCTTTTGTAATTCTTTGCTTATGTGATGAAAATATTTACCTCATGTAAGGAATATATTATTAATAATAAGATTAATGAATTCAAAATATTGAAATAAAAGCCATATAAACTTATTATCAGTTGTCCCTTAATATAAAAACCATTAAATATTCCTATATTAAATTATAGAAAATCTTTAATTAATGTGATAGTGGTCGGAATACAATAATTTTAATGTGTCATGTATGTATGTATATATTCCATTTTGTTTTAGAAAAAAAAAGAAAATTAAAGAGAAGAAATCCCTATCCATTATATACAATAAATATTAAATCAAAATTATTATTATTTTTTGCAACGTTAAATAAATACTAAAATATATTTAATTAGATAACGGCAAAACCAACATTATAGTGTTACTCCAAATTGTAACCTGAAAAAATATTAAGAACTAAATCAAGTCCCTAAATAATTAATATTTGGATAGACAATTAATTTTAGAGGATTTGTATGTCCTACTGTAAGGACTGTACGATTAACATTGTTACTAAACAACTGCAGAACTATGTGTCCAACAAAATACCCTGAATTTGATTTTTTAATTTGATGAATTTACTACAATTTGAAGCCCGATAGAGTTCTATACGATCGTTACTTTTAAACATAACCCTTTCTAAAAGTTGAACGTTCCCCCTCCAAAAAAAATCTCAAATTGTCAGAGTAAATTTTATATAAAATTTATTTAATTATATTTATAAAAAAAAAAACAAGTTCTATGAAATAGCGTTAAAAATATTTGTTTTTAAAGGAAAATCATGTGGACAAGTTTAAAGTAAATTTAATTGTCTTTAATTTCATAAGAGGCTGTTGGACTCCATAGTTCTTTAAAAATAATATTTGATATTCATAAGTTTTGACGGATTTGATTTATTAATAAAATCTATTTTCAGTTATTTAGTTCTAATCAAAATGATGAATATAAAATATAAACTAGTTGTACAGAACACAGAGAAATTATTAAATTTTAATATGATGTTAATCAACTGAATTAACATTATTTTATTGTAATTATTTTATACTATGAATGTCTTAAAAGTTTAGCCTAGACGATTACGAAAGCTTAATTTTTGAAGAATAAACTAAATTTTAAATAGGAGGATTTTGGTAGTCTTTCAAATGATTGGCCGGCCTTGTTGCAGTTTGGAGGTTGTTGAAGGCGACGCCTCAACTCCATCGTCAACATATAGCCCTAGATACAAATATACATAATTATATCAGTAATACTAATTAATAAGATAATGTTTTTCCTATCCAATATTATTCAATACAACTATAATATCCTAGAAACCATTTTTATATGACGTTATTATTTTATATTATTCAATCGTTCCTAATACTGCAGATAGTTCCTTTTTTCCAATTGCAATCTGTTTCAAGAACCTCCAATTTCATTTTATAACATTTTTAAAACAATATGTGTTTGAAAACGGAGTTATAGATAGTTGAAACAGAATTTTTTCTGTTAGCACTAAAGCAATATGATCTATTTCTTTTTTATTACTATTATTACATATTATTCAATCTTTCTCGTTCCTAATAGTGTCTTATTCAATTATATATATATATATATATTGTTCATTCCTTAAAAAGAAATGTTCCATTCGCTAATTTTATTAAATTTTAAATTAATTGAATCCCAACTTTTTTTATAGATAATAACTAAAATCGGCTTATCTCTCGTCTGTATTTAGGTGTTGTAAAGTAACTTTAGAACTCTTGTAGTCATTATTTCCGACGGCTGTGCCGTAAGAGGAGGCTAGGGGTATAGGATATTAAGTGTACTCATTCCAGGGAGTGTGTCCAGGCGGCGAGGCAGGACGATCCCCTAACAAATTAGGGGATGGGGTCATTTATTACAAGAACAGGGGAAGAAGGGGTTTAAGGTGAGGCCATTAAATTTTTATTGAGGTGTGGGAGTGGAATAATGTATTCATGGGGACCCTTTCTAATCCTGTTTGTCCCTAACTCCAGTTACTCTTCCTCTTTCTCTTCCCCTCTTTTACAACTGGCTCCCCTACCTCCTTCCCCCGCCTTCGGAACACATAAACCCCAACGAGGGCCGACAAGAAAGGGGACGGATCCTATTTTTCTGGAAACTTCCTAAGTAAGCGACGACCGAGATTTTAAACCGGCGGTCTTTATTTAAAAGATTGATAAATAAATCACAAAATTTAAAGATATCGTCCATTTTTTTTTCTCACCCTTCATTAAAATAAAATTAGTACTTCATACATATATATAGTACATGAAATTTACTATATATACTTTACTGAGTCTTCTCCTTTGATTGCCTTGTGGCGTTATAGAGTATTGATATCGGTCCATCTAAGGTGCTATAGTCTAGCTATAGCCTAAGCCTACGCCATGCTATTAATAGAACGTGAAGGGACCGTTCCGCTTGCTACCGTTCTTGTTGTGCTTATATAATTAAGTATATTTTATAACGATAAATTTTTATTACGTGAATCGACCTATATCCCACTGTACGGTAGGGTTTTCATTAAAGCGGACACTCATGAAAGCTACCTAAAGATCAGTTGCCCCATAGCGTTCTTTATAATTGGCCAATTACGATTCTCCGGTAAATATGCAATTACTCTTAGTGGCGAACCACACTAATATAGTTTGGACCCGCATGATGGAACAGCATTGGAGGATTGTTACCATTTTTTTTTTTATCAAACTGTCCTGCGAATCAAGAGAATTTATTCCGACACATGACGAAACTAAACAATATTAACCAAAATGACGGTATGAAATTCTTTTTCAAGATATAT
>NW_027114928.1:1204252-1236128 GCF_000696795.3 Halyomorpha halys
TAAAATATAGAAATATTTAATAATAATAATATATCTTTTAATTATTTTTTTTTATTATTTATGTATTTTTTAATATTCTATTTTTTAAAATGATAGCAATGATATATTTAATTATTTATTTTACATGTTACTCTATTTTACAGGGGTTGCTCAACGAAGAAATAAATATTATTATCATAATTTATACTATAGGTTTAATATAAATAATACTTATTATATTTTTCCCCTAATCAAATTGACCGTGTTTCACAAAATATTCTTTGTTAATATGAACAGTAAAAAATAGTTTACCAACAGAGAATTTTTTTAAATGTTTCCATTTTTTACTAACGTTATTACAATAACAACAAAAATTTATTAATACAGATTTTTTTGAGAGTGAGTGTTAATGAATTCTTGATTAGTTTTAAGTTAAGTTTGATTAGACTAAAAAAAATGCATCTTTATTACGAGTAGTTTGAAGTTGTTGGGTACAAAAAGTTTCTTAATGTAAATTTAGAAACTTAATTATTGTTTTGAGATTTTTTGGTTAGTGAAATGCTGCATTCATTTATCAAGCAGGTATGGTACATTCAAGTTCTACTCAATATACGTTACCATCAATCGGTACACGATCGATAAATTTATAACTAAACTTTTTTATTTCAACCAACTTATTCCTAAAATTCAATTATTTTTTTAAAGTTAAAAATATCAGTTAAACAATACTTCAAACGATAAATGGATTCTTCTGGCAAGCAAACAGATTCAAGTAGGTATTGTATTTAAGTGAGTGTTGCCGAGTAGATTTTTAATGAGCTCCGAATCCTAATAAGAACAGATTTCCATTCCTCGCCCTGAGTAAAGTCGAACAGAAAGACGAACCTAAGTGTTGAGGGGTTGGGGATTAATTAATTATTCGTATTGTCTTCAGTTTTGATTCTCACTTCAATTAAGATCTTTTTCTTGAGTTGGAGGGGGGAGGAGTGTGAGCTAATGGGAGGGGGCGGCAGTGGACACTTTAGCAGTCTCTTTGCTAACTCTCTTCTCTACAGCACTTTTAATTTAGACCGCTATTAAGTATTTATTAAACAATCCCCCAGGCCCTCCCCCCTCCCCTAGGCTTGCAATATTAAACAGTCTGAAAGCTTTACCTTTCCCATATTAATATTTTAGAGTGATATAGTGTAATTGTCTTCTCCGACACCGGCCGTTTGTCAGAAGGGTCTGTTTTGGTTAGGCGAGGATACCGATTAATTCCTTTGTGTGGGGCGGTTGTTTGTTTAACTTAAGGCTTGTTACCTATGGGTATTGGAACGGTGGAGGGGATTCTACGTTATTAGTGTCCGAAGTTCGGGATTAGTGGCTCGGCAAATATAGCAATCGTTAAACATGGGATATCAGCAGTTAAATAAAGGATTTACGGGATACGGGTAATATTTCATCTATTGCTACTTACTTTTTTAAAAATGGTCTATAAGTATATTTGTACTATTAATTTGATTTGTATTACAGAATCTATACAGCAGACATTATGTATTTAAAGTCTAACATAATATATTTTGAAAACTTTCAAAGGAATTAGATTACCTGGACCCGTTTCTTCTTAATAAAGTACAAACTATTCCGTGGACTTGTACAATACTGATTAGTAATTTTTTACTTTTCAACTCCTATATCACTAATAGTTGTTTCTATTAAGAAACGGAAAATATCACTTTTTGAAAACTCTACCATATTACTCTGAATTGAGTGTTAATATGTAGGATAACTCCCTCTCTTCCGTATGTCCGACATGACTCAGGAAGGGGCAATTAAAAAATAAAACAAACTAAAAACTATTATATAATAGCACAATCGTCCTTAATCGACAGCAAAACAGA
Source organism: Halyomorpha halys (assembly GCF_000696795.3). Taxonomy (NCBI): domain Eukaryota; kingdom Metazoa; phylum Arthropoda; class Insecta; order Hemiptera; family Pentatomidae; genus Halyomorpha; species Halyomorpha halys. Next base: position 1,206,115 of record NW_027114928.1, read on the forward strand.
AATTAATAAAATGCAATGAGGGCACTAGTTCCGTTAAACGAAGATTAGAAAGATTAATAGATAACTCTCTTTCTTTCTGGCTAAATTAAAAACAGAAAAAATGGTTGTTCATTTATTTTATTTTTTAAAATTTTATTTATGACAATTTACAACTGTACATTATTATATGTTTATCCTCAGTAATTTAATTTAATATAAATTTGTATTTCAATATATATATTTTTATTTTTATAATGTCTTAAGAATTAAACTATAAATACTTTTTTAAGTATTCCATTTTATTTTTGCCTGATATTCAAGTTAAATTATAATTAAATTTTTTTTATACACCGCGTTAGCCGCGTGTCTTGCTTAAATCTTTTATTTCTTGGTCTCATCTAGTACAGATAAGAGAGATTCTCCTATACTTATACTTTCTTAGAAAACGATACTGAGAAAATCCTCGGAAACGTTGTAGTACTAAGTGTAATAGGAGTATATCATAAATGATTTTAATTATATTTTCTTATTTGAAAACAAAAACTAAAAATCATAATATGTTATCATGAAGATAGTTAATTAGTAAGTAGTATCTAAAAGATTTTATCTCAAAAATTACTTTATTTGTTATTTTTTCTAGGAACCACCAATAAATAGCTATTGCTCCTTAATTAAGATTTATGAAAAAAATAACTAAATAAAATTTATTTCGGTAGGAGGAACAAAAGAACAATCTAATATTTTAATTAAAAATGTTTGCTTTTAATGATTGAAAAAGGATGAACAAAAAAAAGTCAACGAAAAATAATCCGTTTTTTACATATTTATTTTTAAAATTAACAAAACGTTAATTTTAAAATTAATGAAAGAAAACATCATTATAAAACAAATTAATTTTCCTTTGAATGTTTATTTGAGAAAAAAATACTTTCTTTAATGTGAAATGAGGGAAACCGTTTTCCCTCTTTAACTCATATATTTTGAGAGGCTTAATTTTTTAAAAAATTAAAATAACATGGTTTGTTTTGGGGAAATTTAAATAATTAAGTTATAGATATTTTTAAAAATCGTTTAAATTGATTTTGTGGCTTTCTATTTTGATACCTTAATCGTGGTTTTTGTAAGAAGTGCTGACATGTTCTTGTGGCAGTAGAACAGGGATTAAAAAAGCTGTCTAGAAACAGAAGTAAATTACTAGTAACTAGAATTTTGGTATGGTAAATAGAGTTGAAAAAAAAACTAGGGACAGAATTTCGTTGTGATTAAAAAGTTAAAATATGTGTTTAATATTATCCGAATGCGTAATAAAATATAGAAATATTTAATAATAATAATATATTGATTTATTTAAAAATAATAAAAAAAATTCAAAGAGAGGAAATAGATCTTGAAAAAAAAATAAAACAATAATATAGAAAAACAATTTTTAATAGTTATTTTAATTCTTATCTTTCACATTTATAAAATATACGTGAGACGGATTTTTAAGTTTTTATGAACAAATTGTCGATGATTGTGTCGCGAAATTGATTTGTTTCGACCGACATTAACTATCATAACATTAAATGTATTATTAGTCGTCTCGGAACGTAATTGAGAACGAAAGCCACTCGTCTTGTAATGTTTATTTGTGAAATTATTTATTTTTCTAATTTTAGTACTTGTCTATATTTTATACTTGTATTATTGCTAAAGCAATCAATGCTATATATGCTAAAACGAGCATATAACATATTTTTTCATGCTGTATACACATATGTATTTAATAGAGGGTGATGAGAGTATGTATATACATTTACTTAAAATAATTATATTTCTGAGTAAACAGCCAAAATAGGTATTGTGTAGAAATGGTAATATTATATTTTCACATGTATTTTTTCTGGATAGTACAGTAGTTATGATGAAGTTAAATTACGTATGTAATTTCTTTTACAACTAGTATTTTTTTATTGTAATTGCTTCTTATGAATTATGTTATAATTTTTTTAAAATTTTTTATGTTAATTTAATATGTACTTTTAAATTTTATTTTTCTGTTGATTTTATACCTTACATTTTTCGCTGAAATCCATTGTTAGGGCCATAGCGTGGTTGTCCTGGGGACGCCCTTGCACTGTTCCCAGATTACTCTGGATTTCACGGATGTATATTTTGAGCGTGTAAACAAACACTTTGTAGGTCAGTAGATCAATAAAGAATAGCATAGAAAATTAAAATATACCTATAAATTAATTGGTCAATAAACAAAAGAAGTTCTAAAGTAAATAAACAATATTTAATAAAAGAAAGGTAATTATAATATGAAAATTATAAATCATTAATAGAACAAAATACACGAAATATATTTTCAAAACATCAATTGAACTAATGAGATCTAAATGAAATAAATAAAAACAAAACGAATATAACTATTAAATTGGATCCAAAACAAAATAAAAACCTAACCAAAAGATCATTTGAAAGATTAATATTAATAAACTAAAAACGTAATAATAAATCAAGATAAATTACAAGTTACTTGGCGCAATACTTTAATAATTTTTTTTTATTAATATTTATTTATTGCTATTTACAACTGTACTTTATAATACATTTAGTAAATCTGATCTAAGTTAAATTGGAGTGTTACAGGCCTGTAGAGAAACTACCCATTGGTAGCAAATGGTATTAAAAAAAATTCAATGACATTTTACATTAGCTGGTCTCGTGGCCATCTTCTTTTCAGGCGCCTCGGAGGATTGTCAGGAATGGAAGAGGATGCAAGATTTGAAACTAAGGGGTTTGAGTGGTTAATAAAATTTAATGCCTATAATTATAAAAATAGAACTAAAGGAATAATGCAATGTAATTTACGCAGAGGTATATTGATTTGCAGAGTGTTGGTTGATTATCAGAATAATAAATGATGATTGACGTAGATTTTGATGTTAATGAAGACAGTAGACAGATTTAGATTGAACCCAAGAAAACGGACTGTATTATTTTCTTCTTTCAGAAAATTAAGCGCACTCCACCTATTCTATAAGGTGGCATGACACGAGAATTGACCAGCAGAGGGCTAAGTGTATCTAGGGGTCACCCCTAGAACCACCCTAGCTCGCCACTGCACCAAGAAAATAAAGCTGGTTAGGACTAAGTCTTACAGGATTAATCACCTGTTAACTTCTCCTAATTTCTCCCTCGCCTCAAATTAATGATTTATAAAAGTGTAAAAAAAAAAGTTATAAAACTCAGACTAGCCCTGCTCTATAGAGCACCCTTGCCGACCAATACCACAGCCAACAAGCTCCAACAGTTTCAGAGCAGCATGATGAGACGCATAGTACGACATACTTCATTACAAAAAGCAAAGACTGACCACATACAGACAACACTCCACCTTCCGACGGTGACATAGTTCTTCACAAGGAAGCACTTAAAAATTTTTGATAGCCTCCAGCACTGCACACACCTTCTATTCAAGACACCGACACAGACGGGACGGCAACAAAGATGGTAGACCCACACAAACAGCCTCAGACTAGACTGAGGACAAATTACTGAACTATTACTGACACAACAAACCTGGTAGGCCCCGACACCATCAGAATAACACTCAACATTACCTCTTATCCAAAATATCTAATTTCCTCAGCTTCCTCTTCAAATGCATTCCCAATACAGTAAAAGAGCTTCTCCTCAACCCGTTTTTTGCCCATCTTGACTTCATCCACACGCACCCATGAAGCTTAGAAAAAAATATATAAAAAATAAACTATTTCCTTCTCTCTGAACAATTCAAAGACGGTGTAAGCGCAGTACGAAACAGTCACCTGTTCTTACAATAACTTGTTTTAAGTTTAACACTAATACAAAGGTTACATTACATTTATAAGAAATACAATGTACCAAATTTAAGGTTGTAAAGAGTATAACTAATACTAAATAAAAGTAATTAAAGATAGGAAAATGAGTTTTGAATTTATTTAATAAATTTATCAAATTAATGTAATGCATCAGACGTGGCCTGAGCACCCATTTTTGATAAAGAACGAATTTTATTATTGACAAGGAATTTCCATTGAAGTTAACGATAATCTAAATTCAGCAGCAGCGTTTTTGATGTAGTGAATAAAGAAAGGACGATAAGTAGGAAGCTTTTAACATTCCGCTCACTCCGAGAAGCTCAAATAGCTCTTTAGCCTCTTATCTCAGCAATGGAAATCTTAGAAAAATATCCCTATAAAAGTCTTTCACAATAGCTAGTTACTGAATGAAAACAATGAATACTAATTAGGCTCAGTTTCGGATGTAAAGTGAACCAAGTCTATAAAATAAAAAGTTAACTTTACTGCTATTAAACCAAACAGCCACTCTCACAGCTAAATAAATATTTGCAGGTACCGTAAAAGGATTCTATGAGTCTCAAGAATTTTATAGAAATATCCAGTTCTGATCTTAGATTTGTATCTCGTGTTCATTTTGACGGCGACGTTTATAACTTAGGATTAATTAAGCAATTATATTGTATTTTTTTTTCGACGATTTAAATGTACAATATTCAATTGAAATCTCCGCATATCAGTGACTGTAGTCTATTTTAAAATACTACTTATAATGTTAAAACTACTTTTAACTAACTAAAATTGTAAATTGATTGGAGAAGATGGTCAGGAAGTGCGGTCAGCAAAGAAACAACATAAATATTTTTTGTTCATTTATGTTGTTTCTTGCTGATCGCACCCCCCGACCATCTTCTCCAATCAGTAATCTACGGCCAACTAAATACACCTCCATTATAAAATTATAAATACTTTTAAGGGGGCTAATTAGCATCTTTAATGCTTTAAACCTTTTATATTAGGTCAGTGTCACTAATGATTCACAAGTAAGTAAAAATAATTTAGAATTATTTTTTTTTTACAAAAAAGGTTAGATTTATTTGTTTGTGTATCATTACTCTCATCATTATTCTCGTCATATTAAATCTACGGCAATAATAAATATCAAATTTTAAAATTTTTTATTTAATAAATAATGATAATGATAAATAATCATGATATGGCGCTCTCAACTAAGGCACATAATCATGCACACCTACCTTATTCACCGCAATGCAATATACCTGAATTATATTAAATTTGAATATTTCATTCAGTAACATCAACCGTGCAAAATGCGCTTTAGGTTCAATATTTAATGAAAATTAAATAAAATCGTTAATTATAAATCGTTGATCCAAAAATATCTCGCGCCATTCCAAATTCCATTACGCTAAATGACTGTGATCGGGTTTAAATGATTAATTGAAATGATAGGAACTATCTTACTCTTTCAGGTAGTGATTATTTCTGGTAAGGAAGTTTGTTAATTATAAATAATATCCTTAGAACCATTTTTGCATATGCAGGAAATTGAAATGTATTAATACCTTTCCAATTTTTTTAAGTCGACTGTCTGTTATTTGAAAATTAAAAATTGAAATTAAGCAAAGAGGAATTCAGTGATTAAACAAGTTTTATGGAACTGGGTTTCAAACATCCTTTATTTATCTTAAATTTTATTCCCTTATTTTGTTACAAATAAAACCATCCATAAAGACCTAAATGTTTCTTATGTAACCGATCTAGCCCGAACCCGATATTATTCCTTCCATAATAAACTCCCTAACCACCCAAACCCACTAGTTTCTAACCTTGCTTCCTCTTCCATTCCTGGCAATCCTCCAAGGCGCCTGAAAAGAAGATGGCCTCGTGACCTTATATTGTAAACTGTTTTTAGAGTTCTACTACTGGGTTTAGTTTCTCTACATCCTGTATCATATCATTATGTCATTATGATCAAATTTACTTGTTGTATTTTTTATACAGTTGTAAATATCAATAAATAAATTAAAAAAAAAATGTATTCATTCATAAGTGGTACACAACAACCTGGGGTAAAAAATAATAGTGATAAATGATCACAATCATACTTAACTTACAATAATAAAATAAAATATATAATAAAATGATTTAAATAAATAAAGTGGCACAATAAAATTATATACATGAAGAAATAAGCATAAAATAAGATAATTAAAATAAAATAGAAGCACTAATTACATTTACACTATAATGCACGATATTTACATACAAAACGAAAGATTTCGTTTATTTTATGAGCCCTATTTTATAATGAAAAATAGGGCACTATATAGAAATATCTCATCGACTATAAATTGATGAGAACAGTTAACTAAAATCATTAAGAGAGTGGATTTTTTGAAGTTTTTTGAAAGTTGAAGTGTGGTCCTAAAAAACTTTTCTTTTTTTTTTTTTTTTAAATAATTTATTGATATTTACAACTGTGTACACATGTATACAACAAGTAAATTTGCTGTAGGTGATATAGTGACATGATGCAAACATGTGGAGAATCTACCCACTGATAGAACTCCAATAACATATCTAGAGGAGAAGATCTCGAGGCCATCTTCTTTTCAGACGCCTAGGAGGATTATTAAGTAATGAAGGAGAAGCCAGGTTAGAAACAAGTGGATTTAGGTGGTTGAGAAGTTTATCATGGCAGGAACGGTATCTGGTTCTTGCCAAATCGGCAACATATGGAATATTGAGGTCCTGATGGATGACTTGGTTTGTGACAAAGTAAGGAGCATTAAGGATTTTACGAAGGATTTTGGACTGTAAGGATTGGATTCTGGAGGAAATTGATGGTTTAGTGGAGCCCTAAAGCTCAACTCCGTATGTCCAGATAGGCCTTATAATAGTCATGTAGATCAGTCTTTTGTAATGGATTGGCAATTTAGACCGTTTGTGTAGTAAATGTTGCAATAGTCGGAATCTACGAGCAGTTTCTTGTCTTTTTCTAAAAAAAAAAACTTATTTTTTTTTTTTTTGGGTGCAGTTGACACAGGAACTGAGGTAAAAATAATTAAATTTAAAATGTTAATTATCTATCATGAATATTGCAGATAGACAAGGTTGCACTGTGCTAAGCTTATGTTAGATGTCTTATAAGCTTATGTGTTGTTTCTACCTGAATGTTCTTATATGCCTGAATATAAGTTAATAATTTTCTTGATGGTCTGCTTAAGATAATCAGGTTAAACTCAACATATTTTTGTCAAGGTATAATATAGAAAAGAAAATGGCGCCTTGTATTAGAGCACTACCACATTGAAGAACTTCAAAAAAGGGAAAGGATGTGTTGATTGCCGAATTTATTTATTTTCACTGTAACTTTAACGATTTCACTTCATGTTAGTTGATTCTGAGGATTTTTAACAGCATCGAAGTTCTGTTTGTAATGAATGTAGTAGCTTATTGTGTACATGATGTTTTCCCCACAATCGTGGACCTTGTTGTGTTGTGACACCTTTCTTCTGAGGCCAGGTGCGGCGATAGAACAAAGTAGGCCCTCTCCGGCCATTAGGCGAGACAACACACAGATGGCCGGGAGACGAAGAGGAATACCTGCCGGTCATGATAACAAATAAGATGAAAGGAAGGGCAAATAAAGAGCCAATGGGGAAGAGGGGGTTGAGGTGGAGGGGAAGTGACAATGACCGGCCTAATATGAGCCAGTCTTCTGATATTAAGGGCTTTTGTCATGAAGATTCCTCTTCCTTTATGAACCCTCCGGTATTACCAACCTCATTTTACAATATTCCCTCATTCCTCATCTTATTTCGCCTTTATTCCCGTCATGGGTCAATAAATCGTCCATTGCACTTAGCAATATAAGGTCGGAACCAAACAAAAACTTTTCAAAACAGCATCATTCCTTAACCTATGGCCACCATAATTTATTTAATTTTTCATAACCTATTTTGTAGGCCTATACAATGCTATAATTAAAAAGCTGCTCACTCATTACCTATGCTAAAACTATTTCTTCAGTACCTCACACTTCACCTAACCTTATTTATAATTTACGTTTGGAGTATATATGGTGAAATGACGGACTTGTTGTCTTCCTTATGCATTCTCATATTACCAAATCTCGAAACAAGCCTGATTTTCAAAAACAGTCAAGGTCGTAGGCAATAAAATATAATAAAAAAAAATTGAAAACATCTTACAAAGCTTAGTTATAATAGTTATTCAATGAATTTACTGAAAGAAACATTAAAAAATACTGTAAAAAAACTTTATTAAAAAAACAACTTATTTATTGATATTTACAACTGTCTTCAAATATATACAAGTCAATGTGATGCTAATTATACAATGGCATGAAACAGATATGTGGAGAATATAACTATTAATAGAACCCCAATAAGATTTCTAGAGGAGAAGATCTCGAGGCCATCGAGGTTCCATACGCTATGAGACATGACTATTTGTTTCAAAGAAAGGAGCATTGAGGATTTTAGGAAGGATACTGGATTTTAAGAATTGGATACGTGAGGAATTTTAAGGTTTAGTGAAGTTCGAATGCTCAATTTCTTAAGTTCAGGTAGGTACTATTAAGTCTTCGGTAATTAGTTGGCAATTTATACCATTTGTCTAGTAAGCTTTGTTATAGTTTGGGTCTACGAGATGCTTCCTATCTTTTCAGTCTTGTATGATGATTTGAGGTCAATCATTGGTCCAGATGAAGTCCTAGGTAGTGGATTTCGTGGGTCTTTTCGACAGGAATAAGTGGGGTATTATTAAAAGATACTGTTGGAAAGTAAGTCACTGTAGCATAGTGAGGAGAAAAATTAATAATAAACAAATGATCATGAAATAGAAATAAAACTATTTATAACAATTACATTAGTGACAAATCCACTTAGCGCAAAACCTTTGTTCACACTAGTTGATGTGCCTGTAGCCAAACCCAACCTATCTTCCCATCAGGGTATTCGTTGGAATAACGGTTTTAAAAATAAAATTTCAATTACATTTATCTCTGTTTTTCAACTAAAAAAATTCACTTAATAACGACACTTATCAGGCTTACATAATGAAATACTGCCTATTCATTTTTCTTTAACTATTTGTGTTCTTAAACATGTTTATGATTACTTGTAACCTTCATAAGAGTTAGTCATTTTTTACTGTAGTTTTGCCACTTTTATCGAAACAATTTTTATTAAAATTGATTGATGAAATTCAACAAATGATAATCAGAATTTTTTTGTTTTTATTTTTTATATTCCTTGTTAAGGCCACTTGCTATTATTTCTATGTGTAACCAATTAATATTTTAACTTTCTATTGAGGTTTGCCTGTCCCTTTGATTGCCCTAAGTAAACATTTTAAAGACCCATATTCAATGGATATGATTTTATGATTCTAATTTAAATATATAAATGATATTTCAACTTGTGCCATGAATAAATTTAATATTTTTTTTAATAAGGTACCAAGTCAGTAATGATTCCGTGAAGTTGCACTCGATTCAGTGAGGTTCAGTAAGTTTATAACAAAATGATACTTTAATACGTATTACATAAATATTCCAACAGAAAAAGGATGTGTTGCCGGAAGAATGTAGAAGGCTATACAGGGAATTGAGCGAACTTTTTTTTTTATGATACCCTTACCTGTTATTTCTGACATACGGGGGGAGAGGTTTATCTACAGGTGACCCTCCTATTCTAATCATGGTGAACGTGAAGTTTTCATTTCGTAGGGCATCGACCACCTAGGCCGAATTCGAACCATCGCCGCCTTTTTTCTCAGTCCTTAACCACCTGAGCTACGGACGGCACTGGATTGAGAGAACTGCACCCGGTGAATATAATTCAGGTTATAACAATGCGGGGAATAAGATGGAAGAGTAAGGTTGTTAGACTTAGTAACAAAAGGATCCCTGAAATGTTAATAAACTCTGAATCGGGGGGTGAACTTCCAAAGGGTAGACCGAAACGTAGATGAGATGATTGTATTGAGTCTGAATTCGTAGATTTGGGTTCTGAGGGGCGCCACTGTACAAATGTATATAGAGAAAAATTGGTGGTACTAGCATCGAAACTATTAAGCCTTATAGAGCCTATTAATTATACGTTTATAAATCTGTATTAAAAGAAGCAGAAGGGCCGCCCATAGCTCAGTGGTTAAGACACAGTCTTACCAATTTGATGTCTATTGGCGGTGCCGGTTCGAATCCGGTCTGGGACGTTGACTTTTTTCATTGAGTGGCGGTCCCACAAAATGAAGAACTTTGACCCCCAACCATGGTTAGGCAGTATAGGACTCCAATGGGGAGTCTTGGCCGAAAAAAATAAAATAAAAAGAAGCAGAATAAAGAATTTCGGTAACATCTATGAATTAACTTGGACTTTATCTGCTCCGCTGATCGTTGTTTTTTTTTTACTTAAAAAAATATCAGAAAATATTTTTCCCCTTTATTTTTACTAAAAAAAAAAAAAATTATAATAATATGAACAACACTATTAAATTTATAAATGATTGTTGCTAAATGTTACTGAGGAACTGAACTATATGGAACCAAAGAGATGCGATCATATTTTTAAAACTATCTTCTATATGCAGGTGTGTATACACAGTGCATGTGTGTATGTCGCCCGTTTCATTCCATCGGATACGTAACAAGCAACAGGAAACAGTAGAGTAAATGAACTTTATTCAAGCTGACAGCAAAGCCAAACCTATTTTCTACTCTAAACATTGAACAGCACACAGAGAAATAGCTAGCTAGTCCAATATTGGAGATTGGACATGGGAGCTCAGTTTACTGCGACACTGCCTCGTATCACTTCTCGACGGGAAAATAAACCTGAAATACTTTTCACTTTATGAATTCTCTAAGCGTACTCATCAAAAATTAATAATGTCTGTAAACTCTTTATAATTATCTTTGTCAAAGTTCGAAGGTGACAAAAAAAAAAATCATAGCATGAAATTGTAGAACTATTCTTCAACAAAATTATTCCGTAACATATTTTTTTAAAACATTGATGTGAATTTATATAATCAAAAGCGTTTAAAAATTTGTTTAATAGGTATTACAGTTACTATACTAGACATACTTTATGTATTGATAGCAATACTATAACGTAGGCAAAGTGTAATAGTAATAATTGTAGACTTTCATAAAAAAAATAAAATAATAATAATAATAGTAAGAAAAAGTAAATAAATATACCAAAAAAAAAAGAAAAAAAAATATAAATAAAAACACTATATGTATATAAACAGAAAAATAAATAAATAACATGAATATAATCAACCTAAGTAAAATAAATTATTTACAATCTGAACCTGAGGATCCCCGAGCCCACTTGATGTTCCACGTATGAGGGGTACGACCCTTCCAGATCCGAGCGCAGTTGTCTAACTGCGTTACTGGTAATGAGCCAGTGGAGGCTGAGTAAGTGCGCTAAAGCCGCAATGCTATACTTAAATTATATTTACCGGCTGTATCCCTTAATTTAGTGTTGTGTAGCCTTCTGAAGTCTCTAGTTAACTTCATCCTTTTTCGGTCCGAATATTTTAAGCAATACTTTACTTTAAAAAAACTTAAGGCTCAGTTATTCCTTCGGTATAAACCACCTTTCACGTCTGAACAGTGGGAATGATATTAGTCTTGCGATTTCTAATCTTGTTAAGTTTTTGGACAGAATTCACGAATTTAGCGATTTCCAAATTATAAAATAATAAAGATTTCCCCTCTTTAATTTCGGATAGTTCCTCATCAATTTGTTTTTTTCTTGATACAAGTAAATACTTGTTGAAATAAATGATAAATAATAAAATTTGCCACGATTCCTTCCTGTGCGAAATGAAAACTCGGACAGATATAGTAAATGTGGAGCATTGACGTTCGAAGTTTTATGATGAATTTGAGGAGAATCTACCACATTTAATATATGCTGTCACGGTCACATAAGCTTCTGCAGATTTAAGGTCAAACATATTAATCACAGATTCTATGACAAGTACTGTTATATTATTAACAATAATATAATAGATTCATTTCCTTTTCTATTAGAGAATTCTAAAGTAATACTGAAGTTATGGACCATAAAACTAAATGTGCTATGAAATGTAGTCTTGTAAATTGCATTTTCTGTAACAGAGTTGTAAAGAGATGCTTCATGAAGAACTGTTCACATCAGAGCTAAATTTAGAGACGAGTCATTCCTAGAAATAGACTTGTAAGGAATCTACTATTTCACTATTAAATTATTAGTTATATTGTGTAAACATGATTCATTGTCTATATTAAAAGACCTTTCTTTTTTTTTTGTTTTTTAACCGATTTGTACTCTTATTTCGGAGATGATAAATAACCGTTTAGGAGCTGTGATGCTTCAAGTACCTGGAAATTGCAGAAAAACGTTTCCTTCGAAGACTGAGATCCTGTTTTGCAAAGGAGGAGCTTACCTGGTGCGAGAGGAAGGGGAGAAAAAATTGATGATTCCACAAAGTGTTGGTAGTTGAGACCATTATCGGAAGGACCGCTATCCCCAGGAAAGTCAAAGTCTCTGTTGCCCAAGCTGAGCCTTGACTTTTTCTAACAATTCCTCGTCATACAATCTTGTCCCCTTGCCTCTTACACTTTTTCGTTTCTTTTCCTTGTTTAAGTTCAAGGACTAACTTCTGAGATGTTGAATTATGCCATAGCTTTCCTCAGGGAAACAGGCTGTTTTTAAACTAAAGTAGTTTCATGTTTTGGGGTTCTCTTGACTTCTTTTTTTCAAAGCCCATCTGGTAGAAGACATGAGAAGCGGTACTCCTGTTTCATTTTAATTGAACAGGAAATTATTTCATGCATCTTTTGGTTTTGAAAAGCAGATTTTCCCTTTAAAACACGCTATCGTTTACTGGGAAGTAAAATCACTACAATACTATCATGCTACACTGTCATGACAGTTAATATTTTTATTTCAGTACCACTTTACTACAGCAATATGTACCGTCAGCTATGACGCTATAACAAGAGTGATAATACTGTAACTCTAAATAGTTCCATGACAGTAACTTACTTCCGAAATTTGCATTTCATGTAACATTCTAAATCACCAGGTAAGCCGATAATACATGTGTGCTCGCAGTTAATAATAACCCTTTAATGGCCTCCCAAACTCTCCAATCCCATTTCACAGCACTCGAAGAATGGTGTTGTAATTGGGGGATTAAAATAAATCCCATTAAATAACTTTTACCCTTCGTCGTAAACCTACCGACTGCCCTACAGCATCCTTTAATAATGTTCATTTACCCTTATCGAACAGATCCGCTAAATGCTACAGGAAAAACGCCTAACCTGGAATCCTCACACAAGACTGAAAAGACAGGACAATGTACTTCGATTCCGACTACTACAGCACTTATTATACAAACGGTCTAAACTTCCACTGTATTACAAAAAACTGATCTACTTTGCTGTAATACGGCCAATCTGAAAAAAAAAGCATCAACACGTTAATGCTCCATATGTAACCGATCTAGCCGGAACTAGATATTAATCCTTCCATTATAAACTGCTTAACCACCTAAACCCACCAGTTTTTTAACCTTTGTCCTCCTCCATTTCTAAATAACCTCCGAGGCACCTGAAAAGAAGAAGGCCTCGAGACCTTCTAATGCAGACATGTCAATAGAGTCCAACCGATGGGTAGTTTCTCTACACGCCTGTTTCACCCCATTATAAACTAATATAAAATTTAATGCACGTATGTATATAAATTTACAGTTGTAAATTTGAATAATGATATAAAAAAAATTTTTAAAAAACATTTGATATAAAAAAAAATCTAAAATCAGTGAATAGGAATTATGCCTAACATTTAAAGATCTGATAAATGTCAACTTGGATACGAAGTTGTCAACTTCGCGAAACCATAAACTGAATTAAAACTTTGGAAGTATTCAAGCCTTTTTTTGAGATCGGTTATAAAAATTATTAGGATTTATTGCTCTCAAATGTTACAATCTTGTTAAGTGAGTTTTTGTTAGGTTAGGGAGGCTTTTGACAAATTTACAGTAGCATTGTCGACGAGGGACAGTAATTGACTTGATTTAATGGAAGGAGCGACAGAACATGCGGGCCGCTGACTCAGCAATGATGCCATTGGTGTCCGTTTAACCAATTGCACCATCGGCTCCTGCACTAATAGTGTTATTTTCCCGGCAGATGTCCCCCATTACATCGGTTTCAATTCCCCTGCGGCCAATTCTAGCCATTAGTTTACCCATTTTCTCTATTGATATAATGTGTCATGAATTTGTGAATTAGAGCTCTATTTTCGAGCAGAAACTGCTATGTTTATACTTTAATTTGATGCTATTTACAACTGTATTTACATAATGATACATTTAGTAAATGTGATATTTTATTACAATGGTATTATGATGCAGTCATGTAGAGAAACTACCCATTGTTGGCACTCTAATAACATATCTATATTAAAAGGTCTCGAGACCTTCTTCTTTTAAGGCGCCTAGGAGGTTTGTCAGAAATGAAAGAGGAAGCAAGCTTAGCAACTAGTAGTTCGGTTGGTTAGGAAGTTTATAATAGAAGCATTAATATCTGGTTCGGACTAAATCGGTTACAAACGGAACATTAAGGTCTTTATGTATGGTTTTATTAATGATTTTAACAACTGAATTTGAAGATTTAGTGGATCCCCAAAACTCAACTCCGTGTGTACAAATAAGCCTTATAATTGTCATGTTGATCAGTCTTTTTTAAGGAATTGGAAGTTGAAACCGTTTTTCTAGTAAGTGTAAATGTTTTTGAAATTTTTATATTTGTATTTTTTATTTATTTATTTAAATTGATAACTGTATTTAGATTACAAATAAAAGTGAATTTTATTAGCTATAACCTAAAAGATTTTTGAACATAATTAGTAGTACTCCAATAGTATGTCTACCTTTGTAGGTTTCGAAGCCATCTTCTTTTCAGATTTTTAGGAATAAAAGGTGAGCCAAGATTAGAAACCTTACTAGATTTGGGTGGTTAGGGATTTAGTAATTGACGGAATTAATATCTGGCTGAAGCTATATTTATTAATGGATTTATTAATTTTTTTATCTATGATAAAGTAGGATTGGGAATTGTACTATGGATTTTGGACTATAACGATTCGATACGAGAGGAATTCGATGGCTTAGTAGACCTAGAACTTATTTACTAAATTAACAAATAACTGATATTTTTAGTTGAAATATAAATTTTTAAAAAAAAATTGTATTTAAGTCATTTATGTCATCGGTTTGAAGAGAATTGTGGTACGGTAGATAACCAAATAATGGTTATCTTTTTAGATATCGCAATGTTCTAACGTATAAATATCATACTACGATATTCGAAATAGCCAATTATTTTGAAATGTTCTGTTCACCAAGTGTTTATGTGGTCGTTAAATTGCCTCAAGGACCTGTTATGATGGAGTCGTCCTTTACAGAGGTCGAGTCTCTGTTATTCTTGGGTAGCAATTAAATTAAAACCGCAGCTAAGCGAAGAACTAGGAAAACAATTCGTTCATATTTCATACTTTTGAACAAAATATATTTAAAAAAAAATTTATGAAATTACTTCAAAAACATTACAATATTTACAAAATAAAGTAATATAAATAATAAAAATTATAATGTTATAATTATTAATAATCTGGTGCTTTACCAGATCACTTCCTTGCACAACCGTTGGTCTAGTAACAGTACTTCCTTAGAATACCGTTAAAGTACTCTACCCCTGACCTTTCATGGGTTGTAGTGTTACAGATTTTTAAATTTTAAATTATCTTATGTTTGAGGTTGCGCACAAGAAATATATTTAAATCATACTTTGGCTTTTGATGGAGACCGACTCCCCGAAATGCTATAAAAATTTCCTTAGTCTGCTGGTGTACCTCAGAGTAGTGTTCTTGGCCCTATCCTTTATAAATTTTTTATAGCTGACGTTCTAGCTCATCCTAACACTAGCCTTACAAGGTATGTCGGTGACACATATCTGTTGTGATGTGATGTCGGTGGCACGTATCAGTGACCCTCCAATCCCACATCATCACCCTTAAAGAATGGTTTCAAAATTGGAGGATTAACATAAATCCAACCAAATCATATTTACTCTTCTTCTTAAACTTATTACTTCTTGCCCCACAGTATCCTTCAATATACAACTTTTTCCGAACAAACCCGTTACCAGATGGACAAACAACTAACTTGGAATCCTCTTACAAGACTGAAAAAGCAGGGAGTTGCTCTTCAGATTATTTACTAGACAAACAGTCGTAACTTCCGACTAGAAAAGACTTATTTATATGATCATGGTAAGGCCTATCTGGACTTGCAGGGTTGTGTTTTGGGGCTCCACTATACTTTCGTATCCAATTTTTACAATCCAAAATCTAGCATATAAATACCTAGTTATTACCTCACCCGAATTCAAACCCAGACCAGGGAGATAGTAGCACAGAACCTTAGTCACTGCTACTAATTACCCCACTACTTGAACTATTGTGAATAAAATTGCAAATTAAATATACATAATATTTGAACTTTCAAGATAAATATAGACATTAAATTTATAAATTCAAGTATTATATTTAAAATAAATTACTGTTTTTTGATATCTCGATTGACTTAATGATATTAACACTATAATGCTGTCAGTAATAACAATAATAATAAATGTAATAGTCTGATGGATGTAATCACAGCCTGGGATGTCAGCTTGTTAGGAGGGTCTATATGGCTTTGGCAACACACCCAGCGCGCTGTTTCCCTTTTTACGACCCTGATCCTTATCAAGGTTGACAGCGAGGGACGACGGCTTTGTTTCCTGTCACTTCGGGGCAGCCCCTGGGTCTATCCTGTCCAACAGAAACACCTGAGCACGAGATTTGCGTGTACTGCAGTCACGTTGTAGCGCTTATCGGGTGTAAATTAGGAGATTAACATCACTTCCACAATCACGACATTCAGAACCGTGTTTACTTTTATTGAAATTCTACTCCATAAATGAAAATAAATCTTTGACAGTCTTTTTCGACTGCTAATTCCGTTCTTTTCCAATAAAATTTGGATTTTAGTTATAACAAATCCTGGACAAGCTGGATTTTTTAAATGTTTGTATCTTGAATCCATAAATAATAAACTTAGTTTACGCCCATTTATGTATTGTGGTTTCAGTAGTATCGACATTTAAGGACCTTGTTTGATTTATTTAAATCAAATCGAAAACTATGCAAAATAATTAGTATATAAATTGTTGTAAGGTAATTAATGCTGAGTCGAATGATTACCAAAATATAAGAACGTGGTCCAGATATATATCCAAAACGGGTGGTCAAATAGGTGACAATTTAGACCGAATCGTAGGTGGGAGTATTGCATAAGAACTGATTTGGTAGATTTGTGTCCCGAGAATTGTCACTGACGATGTAAGTAGAGGTCGGTTGGTGTTATCGGCATCCAACCTTCGGGTTCGCCAATCCTTTGTTATTATTATATTAGAATAAGGTGGGATTAATGTGGTTCATGAGGCTTTTTTCTTAGTTTTATAAGTTCATATTCAATAACAAAAATGAAACCTCAAAAAAGGGTATTATTATTAATTTATTTCTAGCAGAAGCATAAACTATTAAATATATTGTGTCATACGAGCTTGATGTTCAGGATAAAGTTCCATAAATATGCTCTTGTTTAAAATTAGAATTATTGAAAAATTTATTTTAATTTGATACTTTATTTTAATGTTGTTATTCTATAATTTTGTATTAAAATATTGCCCGGTAATGTTTTTTTTTTCAAGATTTTTTCTTCAAATTATAAAAAATATAATTATTTATATATATTTCGAGCACAAAAATAAGCCATAAAACTTATCTTGTTATATGACCTTGATGTTCAGAATTTAGTGACACAAATGTGCTCATTTTTGAATTAGATTTTTGTTTCTGTTAATTAAAATTAAACCTACTTTTTTTAAGATATGAAAACATTTTTGCAATTAGTTAGATAACTACGGAGCAATGAACGAGATGACCCGTTAGGAGCCAGAATATGGACCAGCTTCCAAATATAGGTTTGGATCAGGTTCACTGCCGAGTTTGATAGCAGCAGTCCAAGGCTAGGGGGTCACCGACTCCTCCAGACAGTCCACTCCAAATCCATCCCAATTCCTTTAACAATAATAAACATTGGTCTCTTTTAGAACTATTCTTCTTGGTTCATCACCTATTTCCGATCCAACTTCAGATAGTATAATTTCAAGCATTAATCTTCAATAATTTCCTATATTTTAAAAATTAATTATGTCAATATATTAAATGATAAATATTTAAATATAAATACAAAAAAAGTTTCATTTAATTATTTATAAATATACTAACAAAATATTTAATTCCAAAAAAACATTTATAACATAATTGCTTAAAACTTCTTATCCTTTGCTTCTATAAAACATATAGTATATAAAACACTATTCGATTACAATAATTATGCACTTCTCCGAGACTGAGTGACTGTTCTCTAGAACGTCCGTTCAATTCTAGAGCCAGAGCCATGCCCATATTCAATTTATAATTTATTTGTTTAAATCACCGTTTTAGTGTTACATTATAACGAGGTTTTTTTTTTTTTTTTTATTATTGCTCTAAAATATTGTTGATTAGTTTTTAAAGATGTTGACAGGGTTTTGATCGAGTCTGGCACCCAGGACTGGTATACAAGATTCGTAAATCCCTACCCCATACATATTTCCTCATTATCCGTTCTTATGTCTCCGATATATTATTTCAAGTAAATCACAATTGCGCTTATTCATCTCTCTTTCATTAGTCAGCTGGTGTACCTCAGGGTAGTATCCTTCGTCATACCTTTTATACACTTTTTACAGCTGACATCTGAACCCGTCCAATCCCATATCACCACCCTTGAAGAATGGTGTCAAAAATGGAGGATTTAAATATATCCCAATAAATCCCATTTACCATTCGTCGTAAACCCATGACCTCTAGCTCCACAGGTTCCTTTAAAAATATCCCACTTACTCCAGTCAAACAGATCCGATACTTAGGACTACATCTAAACAAATAACTGACTTGAATATTCATGCAAGACTGAAAAGGCAGGACTGCTCGTCGATCCCGATTAGTGCAACATTTAATAGACAAGCGGTCTAAACTTACAATCCATTACAAAACACTGATGTGAATAATCATTATTAGGCCTACCTGGACGTACGGAGATGAGCTTTGTGTCTCCACTAAACCATGGAATTACTCTCGAATACAATCCTCACAGTCCAAAATCCTTTATAAATTCTTTAATGCTCCTTACTTTGTCATAAATCAAGCCATCCTTCAGGACCTCAATGTTCCATATGTTGCCGATTTGGTCACAACCAAATACCTATCCTTCCATGAATTAACTTCCCAACCAACCAAACCCACTTGTTTCTAACCTGGCTTCTCCTGTATTACCTAATAATCCTCCTAGGTGTCTGAAAAGAAGATGGCTTCGAGATCTTCTCCATTAGAAATGTTATTGGAGTTCTGAGTGTGTAGATTCTCCACATGTTACATCATGTTAATTTATCACCAACAGCAAATTTACTTGTACGTATTTTCATACAGTTTTAAATAGCAATAAATAAATTATAAAAAAAAGTTCTTGATTTCATGTTACACATGTTTTTAAGGATGAGTAAAAATAAATCAATAAGAGTTGAAACGTATCTAAGTCAACCATACTGTTCTAGGATTAAGTCAATTTATTACCCGATGATTTTGGTTTATTTTGTGAATTTATTAATATCAGTTTCTATTTTAATTAATTTCTCCGCATTTGAATTATTTCTGATTTTAGTAATTTTATTACTAATTACCATAAAATAATGGTAGTTGATTAAAATTCCATTTTATTTCTAATTGATTCTTCTTGGACTTAATATAACTATTTAATAGACTTAAGAATATTTCTATTCCTATAGCGTTATTGTCATAGAGATGAGAAAAGAATATTATATTAAAGGGATCCGAGGAGCAGTTGACCAATAAGATCAAAGACCCGCCGCTCCGTCCCCTCTAACTAGTACCTTTTCATAAACCACTTTCTTTCAGAGACGAATAAAAATGAAAAATTCATGAATCCTAGGATGGAATGGGGTTAGGCAGAGAAAACGGCAAAATCTCATAAAATCCTCCCTTCGGTCTCCCCATTCCCCTGACCCCTCGGGAATATTATAAATTGTGAATAAAGCGACATTGATAATCCACTTAACTAATCGACTTTCAAATGGCCTCCCTCAACCTGCTCCCCCTCTCTGTCGGTATTAAGAATAAAAAGGAAAAAAAAAATTGTGTCTCCATAGCGACCCTAGTTTCTGCGCAATATTGACCAGACGGCTGGAAAAGTACGGTTTGCAATTCCAGGGAAAGGGCAGTTGAATAGCTATGGGTTGGTTTCATTCTTAAGGAAGAATGGCTAAGCACAAGTAACAGAGTATTATAGTGAATACTAATAGCAACATCTGCTAAAAGTACACTGCCAAAATAAACCACTAGAAATGCTTAATAGAATATAGCAATTCAAAAAAGAAAAACAAAATATTTCTGAGGATTTTTTAAGAATTTTGAAGTATCAAAAAAAAATATATATATATATACATATAAATGTCATTTTTTGTGGTAGTTTCCCATTTTTTTTTTTTTTTTTGTTCGATTTCATCAAATACTTTAAAGTGATAATTAATGATTGTGCATTCACTTTCCTTTCTGTTTTATTATCATATCCGTTCAATATTGAGGAAACGTTCGTTTCAGGGACATGCCGAAACGTTATGAAAACAATATGGTTAAGAGAAGTAGATTTCACGATTTCTTCTATTGGTCAATTTAAGAGAATGTGACAAAAAGTTAAATTAAAAAATGTAGTAGAATAATTGAATATTCAAGGCAATAAAAGCAATAAATTAAGCGATAACAATTATACGTAAAAAAATGGAATCATCAAACCATTGTCTTTAATAATCATCTTCAACAATTCGCGGAATCAAATACGTTTTTATATTTCAAAGAAGTATCTTTTCGTACAAATTAATTGCAGGTATTATTAAATTTTAATGAGACCACGTTTGATTCCAAAAAAGAAATAAGTAGCTAAAAGTATCGTTAATATAGAAAAAAATAGAATTTAACATATGCTGAAAGGTTATGGAAGTGAAACAGAACGTAGTGTAAACCGACATATATTTGCTAAACCTAAACCGTAGTCCACGACCGCTCGGTGGGATATTGATGCCCTGAGTAATGAGAAACGAAAAGATTATCAATATTAAAATCATTAATATATAATTTATTAAAATCATTCTTTGGCGTATAAATAAATGGGACCAAACTGTAATCATATGTGTGTTGAAAGTTCGAGACAATGATGATGTTTATGTAACATTTTATCCACTTTTCTTTGTGTACATTTTGGGAAGACTGTTGTTCACCTGAGGATCTGGAATTTTTTCTTGGCGAGTAAATGGAAAAATCTTAATCTTTAATTTTTAGCTAGTTATTGTTTTCGTGATAACTATCAGTTTTTTACTACCAAGACATACTGTTTTCTTATTGCTCACTGCGGAATTTTTAAAACGGTGGAATGCTCCCCAAACGGACAGTTTCAAAATTCATGCAGCATAACGTAGAAGAGTTCATATGAAATTTCGGAAAACTAAATTGTTCTCTACCTAGTCAACCAATGAAATGCATCAGAGCATCGATCAAAGAAACTATTTTTGTTAAACATACTCAATACTGTTAAAAAAAAAAAAAAGAAATATATTGAAGTACACATTTCAACTACTTATATTAAAATTCTTAGTACTCGTAAAATTATTTTTTAAAAATATGTCTTGAACAATAGAATGCTAGAAATAATTTATGAAAAAAGGGGCTATTAAGTCATTTTCACTCTCACGGCGTTTAAGTGGATTTCTTTTTAAAAGTTTAAAATATACTTAAGTGGTATTTTTCAATTTAAAAAAATTAATGGATCATTTTGGAAGCTAATTATTCCGAAATCATTTACGCCACATGTACCAAAATAAAATGCGATAGTAAAAATATAAAAAACCGCTTTCTAATCGTATATGTCCATAATAATGCCTATTTTTTTTCTTAACGGGAATGGGGAATGGTGATGAATTCACGCTACATTTATTAGGCGCTTTGCTGAGGTTCGTTACATATTTCCCTTCACAAAAAAATCAGTCGAACGCCAATTTGCTCGGATCAGTCTAATTGAGGCCCCCACTGTCTGCCGAATTTTAACTTGGAACATTAAACGTTTAGCTAAAGCTTTACAATCCCTTTTTAAATCCAAACGTTTATAACACCTGTTGTAATGCGGCTGTTTTGATACAGAGAGGCATATCTAAAAATGTACGAGAAAATTATTGTTTTAAATTTAATGTTTAGTTTTGTTTCACCACGATTGATCATTTTATATCTTTAATAACGTGATATATTCAGTTTAAAATTTTTGGAAATGCTACAAGAATATATTGAAAAAATTGCATATACCTCATTAGGGCATGGTATTGAAAATATAATAATACTAAAAATATTTTTTTCACATATCCTGAGAACCTTCTTACTTTAAGGGAAGAACAGCCCCTTAAAGTTTTTGAAAATAAAGTATTTCATAAAATTAGTTAACTAGAGAATTTATAAGGCTATACAACGCTGAAATACATACGGTATATAGAAGTCAGGTTATAGCATTGTGTCGAATAAGATGTGGCATGTAAGGTTTTAGGAACTTAGTAGCGAACGTATACGTAAAATTTTAATAAACACTGAACCGAAAGGAAAACTTCTGAAATGTAGGCAAAAGCGTAGGTGGGAGGATTGAGTCAGTATTAATCCAGTAGATTTAGGTTTTTACGGATTTATGTAGGGAGTGGCGTTTGCTTTTCACTTTTGACGTTTGCGTGACACTTGGCGTTTGCTTTTCACTTTTGATGTTTGCGTGACACTTGGCGTTTGCTTTTCAAGTTAACAGCCCTGATGAAGGCTAAAAACTCTAGCCGAAACGTTGGCACAATTAAATAAGTCAAATTAACTTATTTGTGTTTCATTCTGACCGCTCCCCCAAACTTCTCCTCGTAGAAGTCATCCACGGTCAACTATCTCTCATAATTATGTAGGGAGTGATTGTCGTTATCGACATTGAACCATCCGGTTCCCAAAGCCTTTATTTACATTACTATTATTATTATGTTGCATTTAGATAAAAATTAAAAAAAAAATTAGATAGCGTCTAATTCATTAATATTATTATAACAAAGTCAAGGAATACTATGTCTTATTCTTTAGAATCTATAATTTATTTATTTTTAATGAGCATATCTATATTTGCAAACAATCAATTAATTGAGTTTCAAAAGTCATTTGTGTTTAATTAATTACATAAGCTGCCGGTATTAATGAGTGTCCCATTTTTTTTTATTTTGCCAATTATAACAAGATTCATAATTATTAAACTACAACATAAATGTTTGGTAAATAAATATATCTGTAAAAGATCGAAGTTCAATGTTCAATGAGAGACTTGGGAGGAAGGGAGGGAATTTAATAATTTATTATTTTACAATTGGTTAAAATTACAAAACTAAACTCTGTACCGCCACAACCCATGAAGTGTCAGGGGTTAAGTACATAGTAAAGAAGTAATTTTACTAGACCAACGGTTGTGCAAGGAGGTGATTTGGTCAGAATCACGCTCGACCGCCAGATTCTCACCCAATTAAGGGGACCCAATTTAAGAGGCCGGGTGAACCCTAGGAGGGCTTCAGAACCTACAGGAGTTGACTCATGGCTACAGTGTAACAAAAAACAATTTTCTGCCCAGCCAGATTTGAACTGGGGTCCTTGGAGTTAGTAGCCACGCGCTTTACCCCGTGGCAACTGCGCTCACATTTTATATTTGGTTATAATTATAAAAATATAAATTAATTAAGCACTATTTTGATTAAAATTTCTTACCTAAAGGCCGGATACCAGAGTCAAACAATAGCAATTTTATTATTGAAAGTCAGATATTGAAAAAAAATTGATCATTAAAATGCTGTGTTAAAAATAATTTTAATATTTGAGTAATAATATAAATAATAATGGGTATGAGGGGTGTTTTCTTAAACTGAACTTAATAATCAACATAATACTAGTCTGGAAGAAGAACAATTCAAATACAAATTTTATGAAATTGACTTTATTCTATTAGCAGGTTCAAAAAATTATATCAGCCGTATAATTTTTCTACCGAAGTAGGGATATGATCTGAAAAAAAGTGCCTGTGTTCCTAAACTTTAAAATATAAGACTTATATATTTATTAAAAAACAGTGTTCCATAAACTTCAATGGACGAATAATAACAACTTTCTACAAAGGTATATAAAAAGAAGAATTGAATAATTATTATAACTGTCTAATATAAGTCCCGGCGATACAGTGCATAGCAATTGAAACTCTCTGGGCAGGCACCCCAACTGCTAGTCATAATCAACGAAGCACTGCACTGCTACCAATCCCATTGCTTCATCTGCTATTCATGGGGCGAAGTTTTTCCCAATTTTTCCAGCACGTATATATAACGTTCGCCATTTTCCAGGAGGGTTAGTGCACACGTTCCCAAGGGGTGGCCAGATGTATGTTCCATGGAGTTTTTAAACTACCTCTCTTTACACACGGACATATTGAGTGATCTTTTATGACGCTGTAAAATGCTTGTTAGTTGGAAACTCGAGGCTGCAACGACAGTATGGTCTTTGGATGCAATTTCCCATAGTACTCTAGTCAAGTCTACTCCTATTCTTAAAAGAAATACAATTCGTAAAATTCCTTATAACTTACTAAAATGTACAAATCTCACAATATTTTGTAGGATATAATTGAAAATTAAACAAAAAAAAAACACTCAAATACCAGAAAATAATTTTTAATTTTGTTTCGCCATCTTGATCTTCGACATTCAAAAATATAAATGCTCAAAGAACGACATCTATCAGCATTAGTATTTCATTTTTAGCATCCGAACTAAGATATTACATCAGTCAATGAGAGCCTGACCCATCGCACATTCAGAATGAACAGAGGAAAACTCAGAATGAACTTTCTTCAGGTTTTACATATTCTTAAACATTATAATACTTATTTTACACTCCCGATACAAGACAACAAACTGCTTGTAGATTTCTATTGATATACTTACAATATATATTAATAAAAACTATAATACAGTATGATAATCAGACTAATTTGGACCTACGGAATTGAGCTACTCTATTAAACTATCAAATTCAACTGCAGTTCTTCATCATGGTTAAAATAATATGATAATGAGTTGGTAAAGCTAATGTAAGAGTATATACGTAATATGTAAATTAAATGTAAATGGTATAAAAGTGGAGGTGTAAAAAAAACAAGCAGAAGGGTTCCAAGGAAGGTATATGGTTTTATATAAGATTTTAAAGTATAGATAAAAACAAGAATAGATAAAATATTGTTCAAAATGTGTGCTTCTAAACTTAATTATTATTTAATGTATATTCGTGGGTACATATGTAATTATTAGGTTTCATAGTGAAATTAAACAAAGACAATATGTTTGCCGTTAAATTCAGAGTTGAATGCGGAAAATCAGCGACGCGTTATAACGACCTACTATCTTTAAAGTCAGCAGATCCTCTCCCCCTTTTATACACAACCATTTTTGTTGTTTGGATATCATTTATTGACCGAAACAAATGAAGCTCATAATTAAATTATCTTTATCAAATCAAAAAGACATTTTTTTGAATATAAAAATGTATTGATTATAAAAGATAAAAAATTAAATGAATAATTTCTTTACTTTTGAAATCAAATAATTAACTTGGCAATTTTTTATTGTCGAGTGTTATATTTTTGATATTTTTATTTCTTCATGTATCAACTAATTAACTAGCAAAGAAAAATCCTTCTGTATGTAGTCTTTATTAATCTTGCGTCTCTACTATAGGTTTATAAACTTAGTATTTTAACACTGTTATTCATAATAGCTAATTTTGATGCAAAAACACTTGGTTGCTATTTATTTATAACTACTATATATTATACATGTATATGTACATTTCTATGGCTTATATATATATAATTATAATTATTATAATAATTATATATATATCGGGTACAGCTCTCTCAATTCAGCGTTGTGAAGCCTTCTAAATTCAGGGATTAATTCATCAAATATACATAGTTAAGGAAAAGAAGATGTCCCTTAAACTATTCTTTTTATGGTGCTGAATGGTTATTTATTTATTTTTTAAGTATTACAGGTAGAGAAAATATACATGGAATTAAATATTGATTATCTTATTTATAAATTTAGCATTACTATTATATGGGCCCTTCAATTGACTGAATAACTTATTCCATTAAATCAGTCTTTTCTATTTATTTGTCAGCTATCAGATATATATTTGATTCTACTATAAATAAGTGTCGAATAAGTGGTTAAGAGCAGAAAGTAAATTTTATAAAACTATTATATTTTTATGAATATCTTCATCTTATACCTTCTGTATCACTATAGCGGTGAACAACAGAGACCCCTCCAATAACAGTTGGGTGTTTTCAAAAATGGAGGGGCGTAAGAGGAGAAATATAAATATTGGCCAAAACATAAATATTTCTTAGAAATAAGTCTTGATCCAAAAATTTAAAAGGATATAAATAGAATAAAATAACTATGGAAAAATAAAATGAAAATAAATATGGAAAAATATGTAGCAAAATATAAAATGAAATAGATAATATTGAAAGGATAATTATTTAGAATTTAAGAGAGTATTTGTGATTGTAACAGTATTTAAAATGTAAATTTGTACAATATTTTGTCATAATATTAAAAAAAAAAAAATAAAAGTAAATAAGTAAGGATTTCACATAGAGAAATATTAAAGTACTTTTCTAAACATACATCTTTTTATTATAATTAATTGGTTTTGCTTTGGTATTACTTCATATTTTTCAATCATTCCTAATTTTAAAGAACTTTTTATTTTAACATTACGTACCACGTTTAATTAAATTTCGACTTTATTTAAAATTGTGCATTTTATGAGTAGTTGGTTTATTAGCTTTCTAAATATTCCTTAAGCTGGCTATTTATAAACTCAATTGAAACCGAAACATTTGCATTAAATAAATATTAAATCTACTGTTTTTAAAATTTAAATTAAACCAAGAAAACTGGTAGCTTTTATCCTCGTAAAAAAAGTAAACTGCTATGATATGATGGATATAATCTGCGAATATATAAAAGAGTGAATACAAAAAGGTATAAATCCAAAATTAGAAATAACTGTCTGATTAAAACCTATTGACAAATAATATTTTTTTATTTCTAATGGATTCCTCTTATAGATTTTTTTGTTAAATTATTAGTTCCATAATAATTTTGTATGAAATCAGTGGTTAAGAGCTCAATGTAAATTTTAGTAAACTATTATATTTTGTTAAAATTTTTCGAAGCAAAATTAAATAAGGATTTTAATGACAGGATGAGAAATATTTAGAAAAGTACACTAATTATAGTGTACTTTTCTAAATATGAGGCGTTCGGTCGTAAACTTTGGCAATGTTAAAATATTTGTAAATTATGTCATTTTTCCTTGATCCAAGGAGTCGCTTAGTATAATTTATTACCTATTTTATTTTTTTATATTCAAATTTCCTGAATATTATTTTGAAAAAGCCATCAAAGAATTACTAATGAATTCGATGAATCAAAAAAGTTTAATTCAGAAATAATGTCAAATAATATGATATACAATAACTGAAAGGTTCAATTTATTTCCAAAACTAAGATGTTTTTTTCACAAAATGCGCTGTTCATTGTTTCCGTCTAGCTGTTTTATGAGTTACTTAATATAGAGCTATTCCTTAAAAGATAGGTAAATAATAATAAAATAGAAACCTGTTAAAAATGTGCTAAAATAAAAATAAAATTGGGGAGTTCAGAAGTGTTTTTAACCACAGTTTGGTCCAGTGGAGTTATTATCACCATAATAGAGTATTCAGAATAGATATTTTGGAATATATCGCAAACTTAGTACGGTGTTAACTATTTTATTTTAGCTGTTGTGGTGAAAAAAGATTTTTTTTTCTTAGATTTGTGTTTTGCTCTTGATTGGTATAATTTTAAAATACAAAATCTTAATGTAGGACTAATTATTGGATGTTGTGAAAATTCTTTAGTTATTTAAAATTTTTAATATTTATAAAATATTTTTCGGCTGTGGCTATCAACATATCTCAATATAACCCTAGGGCCGACCGTAACTTAAGGTGGTTAGGCGCAGGTCTATCAATCTGAGATCTGTGTGCGGTGCCGGTTCGAATCTGCCCTAGGGCGTAACTTTTTTTCATAAGTGGCGGTCCCAAAAATGAAAAACTTGACCCCCACCATGGTTAGAATAGGTTGGTCATATTTAAATAACTAGGCTAGCACCACCTTCGCTGTAGATTGCCGAATATTAATAAGAAAAAACGCATTTGTACGTTCAGGCAAATAGGAATTTTCCATACTTTTGAAAATGTGTGACAGCATTTTTACTAAGTATATCTGCATTTTTTTTCTTCTAACTATGCTACCCAATTAAATTTACTACTCGGATTAGATGATATTAAAAATGGAAGTGTACACAAATCCATTGGAAATTATGCTGCTCTATCCTAGTCCTAGAAACTTCGCTTTTAAGAAGTTGATAGACGTCGATAAAGCAGACAATCCCTGGCCACAAGGGATGTAAATTCCTAAAAGTTCTCATTATGCTGCTTGAAGTTAATGGTTGCTTCATGTAAATGCTTTGAATTATTCCCCAGAGGACCAATGTCCTCTCTAGGCCACTAATTTGTTTTAGCAATGAATGCTAATTGGGATCTAAGCTCATTTCAGGAATGTGTAAATCCGATCCTGTTCCTCTAAGTCCTAAGAACTCCACCCTTGCAGGTTTTATAAAAAGGGAGTGCTTATTTTACCAATTATGCACTATAAAAAGTTATATTAACTCTTTTAAGATTTTTTTTGTTATTCCTTCTTTTATTCAGTGAATTCTAATACTGAAACTAGTTTTCTTTTCTCAAACGTGCAAACTTTAACGAAAATTTACATTTTTATTTTTTTAAACAGTATGTCTGTGGAAAAAGAGATCGGAATTATTCTACCAATAAAACTAAAGTTTAATAAAATCTTAAAAAAAAATTTTTATGTTACATTAATATTCCATCTTATTTAATCGTTCTTAATGCTAAAGTTCTTTTTATCTTCTCATTTCAATCCATCTAACCTTCAATTTTATAAAACGTTTTTTTAAACATTATTTGTCTTTACAAAATAAGAAGTTAGGCTTAATTAAATCAGTAATACTTATTAATAAAATAATTTTTTTCTGTCCAATATTGTTCAATCCTACAATAAGATACTAGAAACCGCTTTTATATTACGTTATTATTCCATATTATTCAATCGTTTCTATTCCTACAGCTACTACATTTTTCCTAATTTCAATCTGATTTACGAACATGCTACCTTAAAATGATTACATATAATTTTTTTTAGCAATGTGTCTTTATAAAATAAGAAGTTAGGAATAATTATATAGTCATAATATTTGTACTTCTCTATACATATATTTTTTACTATTTCGTATTATTAAATTGTTCTTCACATTGAAGTAAGTTTCTTTTTTCCCATTACAATCCGATTTACGAACGTGCAACCTTTCCTTTATTTTTTTTAAACAATATGTGCCTCGAAAAAATAAGAAGTTACGAGATAACCATATAATAATTATATCATATCAGTAATAGTTATTAATTATGTTGTTCTATTCAATATTATTCAATCCAACTATAATATCCTAGAAACCATTTTTATATTACGTATATTATTCTATATTATTCAAGCGTTCCTAATACTGCAGATAGTTCCTTTTATCCAATTGCAATCTGATTCATGAACGTCCAACCTCAATTTCATTTTATATTATTTTTTAGCATTATTTGTCTTGACTAAAAAACAAGTTAGGCTTAATTATATCAGTAATA
>NW_027114928.1:1236855-1276184 GCF_000696795.3 Halyomorpha halys
ATATTATTCAAGCGTTCCTAATACTGCAGATAGTTCCTTTTTTCCAATTGCAATCTGATTCAAGAACGTCCAACCTCAATTTCATTTTATATCATAACTTTTTAAAAAACAATGTGTGTTTGAACATGAAATTATAGATAGTTGAAACAGTTATACTATAGCAATATAATAATATAATCTATTTCTTTTTAATTTCTATTTTTATTGAATCGTTCTCGTTCCTAATAGTATATTATCCAAATAAATACAGATAAAATTCCTGGTTTCTGACAATTTCTTTTTGTCTCCTGATCAACCAGTCAGCAGAATGACTAACTTTAACTGTTTTCAAAAAAGTATATTAAATAATATTCATACTGGTTTTTATTTTGTTCTAAAAATATATCAGAAAATACGTATCAGAATACTAAAACTAACATTATGCTCTTATCTATTTGTACAATGCTGATTTATTATAGAATCCATATTGAAAGTGAAAATCCGATTTTATGGAGTTTGCCATTCTGTCAACTGAAAGGTATAAATAATTGGTTAAAGAATATTGGATACTTTTTTTGGGAGAATGTTTTTAATTAAATTTGGGAATGTCTTGTATAATTTAATACATAGTGATTAATATTTAATTAATATTAGACTTATAATTAATTAATATTAATCTAGTGGTTATTTCTACGTTTTAATGCTTCCTTTTCCATGAGATTAACTTACTGTTCCTTCAGTTCTCTCAGCATAGAAAGTCTCATTTATTCCACTTCACATATTTTGCAGATGTTGATTCGAATATATGAATATATGAACGTTACTAGTGCATATTATACAGATTCCAAGTTCAGTTCAATATTAATATAACGCGATATGCTTTAAAATTTTGTATGTAAAAAAAATAATTAATATATACATTATGGAATCTTAATTTATAATCTAATTTCATTATAGGGACGTGGAACGTAAGAAGTTTAAATTCCGCTGGTGAGTTAAAATTAGTCGCAAACCAGTTAAGTGATACAATCTAGATTTCGTGGCGCTGCAAGAAGTTCGCTGGCCAGGGGAGGGCTTGTTAAAGGAAAAAAAGGAGGAATTAACGGGAGAATTTAGAAAGCTACAAAACGCTGAATCAAGGGAACTACACCCGGTAAATATAATTCAAGTTACAGCATTGCGGCGTATTAAATGGGCGTGTAAGGTTGTAAGGGTTAGTAACGAGCGAATCCCTAAAATGTTAATAAACACTGAACCAACGGGTAAACGTCCGAGGGGTAGGCCAAAACGTTGATAGGAAGATTGCGTTAAAAATGATTCAGCAGAATAGGGTTTGGAGGGACATCACTGGAAGGATGTATGTAGAGAGCGATTGGTGGTATGAACATCGAACATTCGGGTTCGTAAGGCCTCCATTATTATTATTATTACCATGCCGCCCGACAGACTTTCCTAAAGCTATTATAAGTCGTTAAAATTAACTTCAGACTAAAAAAGAACTTGTCGGATGTGAAAATGTTTTTAAAAAATTAATACTTAAAAGAAAATTGAATTTGGAGCAGCACTTTTCTCAAAGTGCCCAAAAACTCTAAAAATATGCCCAACTTAGTAGTATTTTTATTTATTTTAGTTATTTAAAAAAACTTGTTTGACAGAAATTATTTTTTTTAAACCCCAATTCTAAAATAAAATTATAAATTCTGAATCAAAGTATGATCTCTACAATATATAATAACTTGGAGGCAAGAGGTATGTTTAACCTTTTATTTTTTTTAATTAAATAGAAGGGGAGTTACCATTCGTATATTTCTTCGCTTGAAATAATGCTATCACTGAAAGCACGTACCTGAAAAAGAAAAAAAAAAATTATTATTCTAAAAATGTTTTGGAGAGAGAGTGAAAGAGAATTCTAAATGATTTAGAGTTGTAATGTGTCTCGTATTCTTTAGTGTTGAATATTGAATATAATTTAATTTGAAACAATAAAAAGCAGCCGTAGAAAACATTTCATACTTTCAATATAATTCCTAGAGAATAAGGAAAAAAAATTGCCTTTCCTAGTCTAAATGATTTTATATTATATGTTGTATTTAGGGGATTGCCGAGAAAAATAATAAAATTCTTGTCTTTTATATACAGAGAAACTAAGTTGATAAATTTTTAATGTAACGTCTCCCTTATCCCACTTCCTAAGCGCTTTATTCTTTTATTCAAGAGGCTCTTGTATATTTTAATATACTCAAAAGGAATAGGTTATGAACATGTTTAGATTTCGCAATAATTTTCTTGTCTCTCAGCAGATTCAGGTGTCCCTAAGCAATTTGTAATAGTTATTAAAAAATATATACATTTTAGGTTAAAGTTATGAATTTTTTTTTTAAATAATTTATTTATTGATATTTACAACTGTATACACATATATACAACAAGTAAATTTGCTGTAGGTAACATTGTAACATGATAAAACATGTAGAGAATCTACCCACTGATAAAACTCCAATAACATTTCTAGAGAAGATCTCGAGGCCATCTTCTTTTCAGACGCCTAGGAGGATTATTAGGTAATGAAGGAGAAGCCAGGTTAGAAACAAGTGGATTTGGGTGGTTGTGAAGTTTATTATGGAAGGAACGGTATCTGGTTCTGGCCAAATCGGCAACTTATGGAATATTGAGTTCCTGATGGATGACTTGATTTGTGACAAAGTAAGGAGCATTAAGGATTTTACGAAGGATTTAGGACTGTAAGGATTGGATTCTGGAGGAATTTGATGGTTTAGTGGAGCCCCAAAGCTCAACTGCGTATGTCCAGATAGGTCTTATAATAGTCATGTAGACCAGTCTTTTGTAATGGATTGGCAACTTAGACCGTTTGTCAAGTAAATGTTGCAGTAGTCGGAATCTACGAACAGTTTCTTGTCTTTTTAGTTTTGTATTATGAAATTTAAAATACATTTATTGCACATAAACAAAATTGTACATAAGAATTAAATAATTAGTCAATTGATAAGATGACAAGCATTATGAGATCATTTTTAGTATTTTCATTACTAATTCTATAACAATTAATCTAAAACGGTTTAGCTCGCGCCTTCTATCGAAAAACTTAAAAATTAGAATTTACAGAACTTTAATTAATTTAGAGAAATTTAATTATCCTTCCTGAAGAAGAAGGTTCTTTATGGATGCTAGACATGGTCTCTCACTTGAACAGCGCCTTAAGGTTTTCGAAAATATTCGGACCGAAAAAGGATGAATTAACGGGAAAATTTAGAAAAATTAAGGGAACTGCACCCGGTAAATACAATGCAGGTTATAACATTGCGGTTTATAAGATGGGTGTGTAAAGTTGTAAGGCTTAGTAATGATCTCTAATTATTATTATTTTATGGGCACAACAGACCATGGAGGTCTAAGTCCTCGCGCGATGTATTTACCAATATTAGGAGGTAATATTCCCAATATTAGGAAATACATCACGCGTTTCTTGACGTGTTTTTTTTTCGCAGCGTGGGTTCGTAATGATCTCTAAAATGTTAATAAACACTGAGTCGACGAGTAAACGTCCGAGGGGTACATCGAAACATAGATGGGAGGATTGCGTTAAAACTGATTTAGTGCAATTGAGTTTGGAGGGGCATCACTGGAAGGAAGGATGTATGTAAAGAGCGACTAGTGGTATCGGCTTCAGACCTTCCGGTTCGTTTGGCCTTCCTTATTATTATTATTATTAATATCAATTCTATAACAATTTAGGATTAAGGAAATTAAAATGAAAAGAAATATTGTAATTTTATTAAACTGTTGTTATTAAATTTACATACTGTTGTACATAAATTTACAAAGAATAAATGTTAATATTTTGTAACAAGAAATAATATTAAATGTACTTCACTGAAAACAGTTAAATTGGTGTTAACCAATCTGTCAATTGGAAGACTCATTTTTATAATTAGTACTGAAAACTAGTACCACATGGAATAATATACAATTATTTGTTCTTAAACAGACGAGGATTAATTTTAATTCAAATTTGAAGGGGGATAGGTAGTGTGATGTCCTGACGGGATTTTTTAGTTTATTTATTTTTTATGTTTTATACCCTCACTTAATTTTAGGTCTAGGTCATCATTATGATTCATACTATACGTATAAACATAGTAAAATAAAATAAACGATAGAGTTACTTAGGTAATTGGACCAATTACGGTAAAACTAAAGAATTTTTTAATATTAATGAGTATGGTAACAATATTAGAAATTAAATTGTTTACTAATATAAATTATTATACTTGCTTATTTGTATATAAATAATATATAATTGGGAAATATTGCAATATTGAGAAATTTCGAATTCGATTTTTCGTTCCAATTGCACGTTTAAATTCAAAAATCTCTTAAAATGTACTGTAATGGGTCTGTGTATTTTAGCGTAGGTCAAAGTCCAAATGTCGTAGGAAACTGAAATTACATATTTAGGGCTATACATATAATATTTTTATTTTTATATATTTTAATTTATACTTAATTATTTTATTGAATTTTTGTAAGTTCTATAATTTATTTCATTTTTATATGTATAGTTGGTATGATTGTGTACTTACATCCCTAATATCCTATATTCCAGTGTGGTAGAATCTATTATTCCAAAGAAATAAAATAAATTAAATTTATTTTTGGTACAGTAACGATTTTTTGAATTGTTCGTTGTAAAGTCTTTTAGTATGGTTATTTTATTTTATTAACTACTCTTGACATTTTCCATGAAACGGCTGAAGATATAGTGAATAATTTTAATCTAAAATGAGTTTTAAAACGTACATTTCAAATTTTCATCGATCAAGGAATAAAGCAGAATTTGAATATCATTTTAGAAATGATTAATTTAAAGAAGAAACCGTCTTGAACCTTCATAATATGAGAACGATAATAGAATAGGAGTGGTGAACGGTAATAAATGGATGGAAATGGGAGTTTCGTAAAACATTCCGTTGATGATGGCATGAGAAACTATTGGCGTGCCTTTGTCACATTGAGCTTCCAGACGTTACAAGAGGATGCTGTAACCAGCGAGTAGGCGAGACGCGTGGGGCCTGTGTTCTTAGCTCATTAAAACCTTATGGTATCTAACGATACGAAGATTAGAGGATAGGAGGAATGTTCATTATTACTACAATTATAAAATTTAATATCACATGAGACTACTATTGTTTATACAACTATATTTAAATTAATAATAAATAATTAATGAGTGATTATTACGGTCATGTTGTTTTATTCATGTATAAAATGCGAATAAAGTATTTGAATAAAAAAACAAAAGCGCACAAATAAAAATGATTCAAATGAGTAGGGAGTTTAGAAGTGATAGAATAGTTCTTCATATGTATTTTTTAAAATTTTTTTATTTGTAAAAATCGTATTAGCTTTTTTTATTTTATAGGTTTTTTGATAGAAGGCGCAAGCTAAGCAGTTTAGAAATTTAAAAATAAAAATAATTTCCTTCCTTCAACCTGGCTTTTATTTCCTCATCAATTTCGTTATTTCTAGTTAACGTAGAACCTAAACACTTAAACCTATCTACCTGTTCAAACGTTTCCTCCCATTTCTATATAAACGAAATATCTCGCTTTTCTGCTGCTAATCATATACTTATATGGGATGAACATCGCCTTAAGGTTTTCGAAAATGAAGTATTACGTAAAATATTCGAACCGAAAAAGGATGAATCAACAGGAGAATTCAGAAGACCACAGAACGCTGAATTAAGGGAACTACACCCGGCAAATATAATTCAGGTTTTAAGGCTCAGTAACGATCCCTAAAATGCTAATAAACACTGAACCGACGGGTAAACGTCCGAGGGGTAGACCTAAACGTTGATGGGAGGATTGTGTCAAAATTGATTCCGAAGAATTGGGTTAGAAGGAGCGTCACTTAAAGTATGATGTGTGGAGAGCGGTTGGTACTATCGGCATCGAACCTTCGGGTTCGTTAGGCCTTCATTATTCATTTAAGTATTAATAACTAAAAAATAAACCAGTATATATGCTGTGAATTGTAGAACAATGGTACAGCCTTTTGAATAATTTACCAGGAGATTTAACGGCAATAAAATTTCTAGATTATATAGGTGTCAGGAAGGTCATCTCCTTTTCAAATTCCTAGCATTAGTAGAGACTGAATAGGAAGCTAAGTTATAAATAGGTGGGTTTAGATGGTTAGGGAGTTTATCGGTAACATATGGAACGTTAATGTCATAAAGGATAATTTTTATTTGTGAAAACGTAAAGAACACTGAGTATTCAAAGAAGCATTTTGGATTGTAAGTACTGGATAACAAATAAATGGGTGTTTTAGTTGAACCCTAAAGTAATTAAATCCGTAAGTACGAACAGGAATTTTTTTAGTTATGTAAATGATTGTTATAATTAATTCGATGTTTAGACTGTATTTCTCATAAATGTGGATTCGGACACGAGTTTCTTCTCTTTTCATACTTCCAGGATACTCCAGGATTCCGAGTTAGTCGTTTGTCCAGATGTAGTCCCTTGAAGATGATAAGTTCAAGAGGAATAATTGGAGGATTACTAAATAGTACTGTATGGAAGGAAGTTTAGTAGTTGATTATTAGTAGTAGTTGATACATACTAACAGCCATAAAACCGGAGGTTGGAACTACAAAATCGTACGAATAAACGAATATAGTCCTAAGGAGCCTAAAAAATAGTTTTACTTTGTCCGTATTTAGCTTTCTATCGTTGGTGGTATTGGGCCTTATTGTTTCTGCTAGCCATGTTTACATTTTTATCGGTGCCTATGTTTTGTAAATACTCACTAATATGTATAGGATGTAATATTCGGCTCTTTTGACTTATAGTTAATTTGTCTATTTCATAAAAAATCCATTAAAACTAAGATATATGGTCATTTCTTTTCGTTCAATAAATTATCAGGTATAGTTGATTTTTTTTCTTATTTTCCTTTTAGTAGTATTAAACATTTTGATACCAGTGATTAATATTTGACGCCTGGAGCAGATGAGAGCGAAAATGAATCAAAATTGAACACAGTTCAGGAATCTCATAAAAATCTTTGATTCTGTGATTTATTCGCTACTTAAAGATGTTCAGAATTATTCATGATGAAATACGGTGGAAGCACGTTTTGAGGGTACAAGAAAGACGTTTACGAGGTCATTAATTCCAGAATTAAACCTTTTTGTTTTTAGATTTTCAACTGTCTTTTTTTCTATTTGTGTGTCAGTTTAACACAATACTTTTTATAATGAAGGCGTAAAGAACTAGATTGGAATATCCCACAAAATAAAATTGGGTATAAAACTGATCCTTTTCAAAAAGGGTTTTAACTAGTTTGAAAAAGTTTGTAAAATCTACTCAACTCATAAAGTGTTCTCAAAAAATAGAAATTACAACACGTGATTAAATAATGTAAACGAAAGATAACATCAAAATAAAAAAAAGAATGAAGTAGACAGGAAAAGATATAGTAATGTTTTTTTAATTTTATTCTGCTAAGAACAAAACATATTTTAAATAAATCAACAGTAAGAGTTAATTCTTTACTGTAGTGTTCTTAGTTAAAACATTTTTTATCAGTTTCATGTTTTTTTTATTTTTCACGTATTTTCATAAAACTAGAAAAAAAGTTTGACTCATAAATCGTCTATATTTTAGGATAATCCTGCCTAATATTTAAAATAAAAATAAACTGGGGGATTAGTGAGAGAGATTAACTCTCCACTGACGGGCATGTGGATATGATAAGAAACAAAACCCGTCTCAAA
The DNA here is from genome assembly GCF_000696795.3 of Halyomorpha halys. Classification (NCBI taxonomy): domain Eukaryota; kingdom Metazoa; phylum Arthropoda; class Insecta; order Hemiptera; family Pentatomidae; genus Halyomorpha; species Halyomorpha halys. The sequence continues at coordinate 1,244,639 of NW_027114928.1, forward strand.
CGGAAACCCTACCCTAAGGTTTAGTTCTTTAAGCTTCTATTTTCTTATAAGTGGATTGGCTTTTAAAGTGAGATGTACTCTGTTCAGGAGTGTCCTAGGAATTTATTTTAATACAAATAATCTCTAAATCACTGAACCGACAACCGATTGATGACTAGTAAACTTGTAAGATCTACGTTTATGGTTTTTATTATTCAGATAATCTTCTAATCATGAGTTCTGGTGTGTTATTTATGTGAGAATTATATACCGGTTAAAATTTAGTAATAAACTGCACTCAGATATTACTATCTCTACGGTTCTTGAACGCTATGAGACAGCCAGCTTAATATAAGTCCCATACCGAATTCTCAGTTGACGCTATGGAATTTGATGAAGGGTTGTTTGGAGGGGGTCCGATACTCGTTGGTACTTATTTCGAATTCAAAGGACGGCGGTGTTAGCTCATTTCGATTGTACGGGTGGAGCAGGGTGAAGCTACTCTCAGGCACGCAAGGAATGTCCACTTCGCGCCTTGAATAGTGCGTGTATTCGTGTGCGTGTTCCTTGTTCTGCTCAAAGGCGTTCATTGTGCCCAAGGGCCACCGACTCCTAACCAAGGACGGTTTAGTTCATGGGCGCTAATGCATAATGTAATTTTTTACTAGAAGGACTTCCATTTTGAGTATTTTTTTAACGCATTAGATCGTTTAATAAAAAATAATGTAAAATAAGCACTTAAACAAAAAAAAAATGTGCCCTTACCTCCCATGAAGGGTCAGAGGGTTCAATAGTTTGTAAGGAAGCACCGTTTCTTGGACAACGGTTGTGCAAGTAGCTAATTTGTTCAAGATTACGCTAAACCACCATTTGTTTTTTTTTTCAATCAAGGGTACTCATTTTATAAATTCAATAGGTATTTTTATCATTATAAAGTCACTCTTATCCTTGGTACTGGGTTATGCACTTTGTAAATTGTTAAAATCTATTAACTATCTTAAAAATGTACAGATCAATAATGGATGGTTTGAAGCCTGGCCTATCGGGTAGTGTCACTATTGTGAAAAAACAATAATAAGTTGTAATTTTTTTGTTTATATCATTGAGCTATTATTTAATTATTATTATTATATTGTTTTACTTTTTTGATTCTCTAGTTTTAGTCTCCAAAACTATCATTTTGAACAGTCCTGACGAAACTCTACCCAATTGGGGCGAAACGTCGGAAAATAAATAGTTGTTAACTATTTTTATTTCTTTTTTTACCGCTACCCTGACCATATCCATTATGATTATAATATAATTAAAGTTTATCTCCCTTGGGATTTTTTTGTATTTATTCATTTAATGTAATTTACATCTGTTTTATTTAAACTTGAAAATCTTGGGAAGGGACCACCCATTGGTGGTACTTCAAGCATTAATTTAAATTAGAAAATCCCGTGGCCATCTTCTTTTCAGACGCCTCGGAGGATTATCAGGGATTGTTAAGGATGAAAGATAAAGAACTAGTGGGTTAGGATGGGTAAGGAGTTGGGCATGAAAAGACGCATATCTGTTTTGGGCCAAATCGGCAACGAATGGAATTTTGAGGTCTTAATGGATTAGTTTATTTGTAACGTAATAAGGAGCATCAAAGATTTTGAATTGTATGTAAAGATTAAAGGATGCACGAGGAATTTGATGGTTTGGTAGAGCCCAGAGCTCAATTCCACATGTCCAAATTGGTCTGATTATCATAGTGTATAATATTTTTTTGTTGTGAATGGGAAGTTAAGAGCGTTTGTCAACTAGGTGTAGCAATCGAAATCTACGAATATTTTTTTGTCATTTTATTCTTGTATATGGATTCCAAGTAAGTCTCCTGTCAAGATGGAGTTCTAAAATGAAAATGAATTCCTGAGAAAAATTAATTGAAATGTTGTACTTTTTCTAAAAAAGAGAACCTTTAATTTTAAAAAGCAGCATTGATTTTTTTTACAATATCATACAAAAATCTTTTGTTCAAATATAATTTTTGAATAATTTCGTGTTTGATTCTTGATTCTTATACAAAAGAAATTAATAATAGTTAGCATACAGCGTCAAATTAAAAAAAAAAATTGTACTAATATTAAATATTTTAATTTAGAAGAGTACAAGAACTATCAACAATCGAAATCCCCGAAATATAAGTTAAAATTTTCTATAAAGATCGTAAGGTTGGGAAAAGACCGTAATATACACTTTATTAGAAAAATTGTTTTAATAAGCAGAAAGAACATTGCGGGCATATTGGCGCCTTGCACTTTATAGGGGAGCCAGTGATGCAAATTTATGAAGTTTTATTTTATCCAGGGAAAGTTGGCTATCCATTCCTTTACTACTTTACGATGTTAACATAATGAGACACGCACAAAAAGAAAAAAAACTAATATTGTGGTTCACTTTTTTTTTCAAATCCTCTTTATTTATATATAATTACAATTACATATAAATAAAGAGGATTTGAAAATTTAAAAAAAGTGAACCACAATATTAGTTTTTCACTTATTATTATTTTTTTTAGTTGTTCACTTTTTTTTTTTTTTTTTTTTTTTTCATACCCTCCTATAATGATGTTATTGAATATCTGGTACATACATATAGGAGGTATGCTATATGTATATCTGGGTGATGATACCTTGGATTGCCTTTTGGCATTATAAGGTTAGGTGAGGGGTCCATTGAAGGTTGTTACTTGATTGTCTGACGCTAGTGGATTATTGGAACGGGTGTTCACTTTTTAAATATATAAATCAATAAATCAATAAATCTGATCAATCTATTTTAATTTTTCTGGAGGGAATGGAGATGGAGAGATTGAATTCACCAATTCGTATTTAATTTAAGTGAGAATCAAATCGATTAAAACTTTGTAAAATTTGGAATAAATTGCTTTTAAGGATGCGCACAATGAACCTTAGTTATTTTATATATTAATATAAGGATTTTGTTTTACTACTGGATGTTGTATTAATATTTTCGTATTTACGTGGTGAAAAATTACAGAAAAGCTGGAAACTGTTTTCGATAAATGTATAGTGAATGCTTGTTAATATGGTCCAAAACCGTTTGTGAGGTACGAGGAAAGTGATTAACTCATCAATTTCTCATGATTCACTATGTATTCTTCACAAAAGGTAAAATTATCAGACTTAGTAATTCGACCATATTGTTACTGTTATTTGAACAAATGCTTAGGAACAAAACTTTCTAGTCCATTGCTCAACTTCTAACGCAATTCGAAAACAGTTGTGTTCCAAATGTCGCTAAAACGTTGACACCTGCTTTCTCCTACATCGCAGTTTGAATGTTACAATATTTTCTTTTTAATATTATTTAACTGTAAAATCATTTACGTAAGATATCAATCTGTTATATTAATATAACATTCTTTTAAATGTTCTCTGATCGATTTGTAAGAAGGATACAATACAGATTAGATTTCAGGGTGTATCATAAAATAAAAAATCATTGGAATAAAACCTGGTCAATCTGATTCAGAAAGAAGTCTAAGGACAGGTGCTTATAACAAATTTTAATAAAGCCTTTTTAATTTCATGTTTTATTATAATTTAATTGCATATGCCTATTAAGTGGTCCTGAAATTACATGAAAGAAGTTAGAAAAATTAACATTGAATCATGTTCTTTCATTGTCACTAACCATTTTCTTCATGTCTATATAGTACCTGTTGTAGAAGTAATTTTTTATGATCGTTTGGTAGACCTAAGTTAGTTTTCTTTCGTAAGGCAAACTACTATTTGAGACACTGTAGTCCAAAACAATTTTTTCAGTTTTTAATATTTTTTTCTTCATTAACAATTTTTGTTCTAGAATATTATTTAGGAAAAACTTCTTCCCAAATCAGTCAAATCAAGTTTGATTAAGAGCAATTCATCTTATTTTGAAAGAAATACAAATGCAATTCCTGTTTAACAACTTATTTCTGATTCCAATTTTTTTTTTTTTTTTTTTTTAAATATAAAAATCTCAAAATGAGTGTTCTATGGTATTTATCTCGCGTTGTTTAGATTTCACAGTTAAGGACTTATATTATTTAATTCACTCAGACACAAATATTTTACGAATGAAAGTATTTAATATTATTCATAATTAGTATTTATTCATTTCTTGTTATTTACTTATTTTTTTGCCATCTAATTCGCCATTTTCAGCTTTGTTATACTTCATATGTTATATATTAGCGGTATCGTTTAAAATGGCAGTTGTATGTTTTTTATTATTATTTTTTTTTTTTAAACACAGTTTCAGTTCAGGTTTTTAGAATTAATTTTCAGTCTTTCGCTCAATACCAGTAAGGCGACTGAGAGAGAAGCATTGGGATCTTGGAGTTGTGCCATTTAATTCACATTTGGGTGGCAGAGCTTGATGTGGGGTCCCTGGGCAAAATGTAAATATTGTATATAGGTTTGTTTGTGTTCAAGATTTTTTTTACATCATTTCCCTTAGCTGTTTTCTTATTTTCAAATTATTTAACTGCCATCCTCCTATGTGTTATTTACGATGTGTATAATGTTATTTTTATCCGTTTTAGATCACACTTAAATATGTTTATGACTTAGTTACTTTTAATTTTTAGTTCATATATATGGTGTGCTTATGTACTAACATTCCTAATACCTATTGCCTTCGAGAGTGGCAGAATTTATTATTCTGATAAACGTTAGAAAAAAAAAGGTTTTTTTTTATTTGTTTTATTCCAATTGGTGATTTCGATATCAGTCATCGATTTCTTTCTCATACATTTTTATAACTTAGCTATAACCAGGGTAGGGGAAGAATTACGGAATAACATTTTATAAGTTTGATTTTGTAAGGTAATGAGAAATTTAATTATAAAAATGAGTATTTAAAAATTTGTTATTAAATACGACATATACTTGCTTTCAACAGAGTAAACTTGGAAATGATGATAGTTAAGTGGCTGTACCATCACAAAAATAATTTCTAATTCCTTTTTCAATGTAAATACACGTTTAAAGGTCCTGTTAGTGTAAATAACGTTGTCTCATGAAATGGTTTTTGTGGCGCCGTGGTCAGTCAAACTAAAAAAGAAAAGTTATGCTAAACAGAAATCACGTATTAAGTGTAGTTATTAACTAGGGATGTCACAGAAATAAATTTATACTATCCATTGAATATTTGTTTTCTAAAACCGCGCTGACAATTTAGAATAAAATTATTATTATACAATTAAATTTCAGCTAGGGCATATCCTAAAGCGATCGAAACACCATTCTCCGTTCTACATTTAATTTTGTTAATCATTTTAAGCTCATAAATAATTAACTATCACTCATTGTGAGTAGTGATAAAAGAGTCTGATAATTACTAGTAGATTTTTTTTCGAGGTTGAGAACAAATTTTTAGAAATTAGGGTAGCATTATTGATGAGTGTGATATACCGTTGGAGAGGCTAAGATGTTTTGAAAGAAATACCTAATACATAAAGCTAAAATAAACTCACGAATAATTAAAATAACTCCCATATAAATAAAAAACTGAATAAATTGGAATTTTAAACATATGTTTCCGTATTTGATTTATCCAGAATAGGTTTCTATTCGAAAATTCTCAAGAATATTTTCATAAATACAAATTTGAAAATATTACTTTCAAAATCATATACAAAAAATATTTATATATTTACTGAACGTATTCAGACCTTTTAGCTTGTAAAGGGATGGGGTTCATTTACATAGAAATAGCTGACGGGTTGTATATGATATATGTTTTATAATTAAGCCTGAGATTGCGCCGCGCTTGATATGAATCAGCAATTAATCAACTATTAAATTCACTATATAAAATTAAATTATATATGAATTATTAAAATTATATCCTAGGAGCCCTGAGGGAATTCAGCCTGAAAGTGGAAATGGTGCCCCATCTAAAAGTTGGAAGATGACGGGGCCCCCTGCCATTTAAAGTAACTCTCCATTAAGTCTATTGATGGGACTACAAGAGCTCTACTCTTCAGAAATATTCTTCCTCTCACTGCCCATGTCGCTTTATTCCGTACCAAAGTATATATTAAACTTTTGTGATTTAAAAGTTTTTTTTTTTTTTTATAAGAGGAACAAATTTGGTTATCGCATAATACGTAAGTGAAAAAATAAAATTATGGGACAAAAAGTTTTAATTATCCCTGCCATTAAACACATAAATGAGTTCATAATTAATTTTTATTAAATATTTGAAATGCTTCAACATTTTTAACCAACGAATTGGGGTTATTAACTGGAAAGTTTTGGCATTTCGCTCTTCCATGTTTTTTGGGGTGTTATAGACGAATGTGAAGTCCATCATAACAATTTTATACGAAGAATATTTATATAAAAATAATGATACCAGCTCAAAAAAATATTGTTTCTCATTTGACATGGAAACTTTTTTTTTTTTGGAAAAACACTATCTGATGATAAATTTAACAGAAGCGAACTTCCTAAATCTCCTCAATCTATTTTTTTTTTTGTAGGTTGGAAAAAATATTTTATTTGTATATAATCTAATATAGTAAATAAAATAAGGGCAAATAACTCCACATGTTTGTATCATGTCACTATGTCACCTACAGAAAATTTACTTGTTGTATATGTGTGTATTATACAGTTGTAAATAACAATAAATAAATTATTATAAAAAAAAAAAGAGTTTTTTTTTATGCTGATCATACTTTTGAAGTCAGTGTGGGTTGAAATTATGAACAAATTGGGTACAGAAAGGGTGTCTTGGTAGGTAATTTATAAAGATTATTACACAATAAATGATACACAAAAAAACAACTGAGTAATTTTAAGAACTTTCAAAACATTAGGGATATCTTTCTGAGAACGTTTTCACTGCACTGAAATAATTTTCAACAGAGCTTGAAAGAGTTTTGAAGGAAGATTTGCGTATCAAAAATTAATGTTTAATACCCTCCAAAGATTGAAGTGCATCACAGCTCATTAAAAAAGTTGAGGATAAGGATGTAGTAGTCAAACTTCGTGAACTATTTCAGCTGAAGACTGTATTTTTTAGTGTATCAGTTCTATATATAAATTAAGGAGGAAGACTTTTTTTTTTTAATTGCACATAATACTTATAGTATTTTATAATTCTTAAATATTCTATGATAAAATTACAAAATACAAGTTATTATTAACACATAACAATGATTATTTAAAGAATTTATACACACTTAATTTGCTTTTCAACTACTCTACTTGTGAGTGGATGGTACACGAACAATAACCAAAGGATATATATAAACGATAATTTGAAGAAAAGAAAAAAATCAGAACTACAGAAAATGTTTTAAAAAAAAATTGTATGCATGCATATTTTGCAATTAGGGAATAAATCATGTGTTTTCATATTTGGAAGGTATTCTACATTTGTGAACAAAAATGGGTCTTTTGTTTGTTTGCAACGAATCCATTTTATGTACAACATGCAAGTGATGTTTGTTGTGTTAATGGCGCTCGGATACTGACTTCAGTTTTTAGGCTATTTGTCATTTGTGAGTTGGTACTTTTATCCACCTTCCCTAAAACATAAAATATGTGAGAAATTTGGAAACATATTGTAGTAGAAAATCTTTTACACTAAACAATCATTATAAGGAAGAAATGAATGAAGATGTTTATATGATTTAATGAATCTAATAAAAATAAATCGTATTGACTATATGGACTTTTAATAAAAGTTTAAAAGCTTACGTCAGCATTTTCTACTGTAAAAATAAATGAGGGCAAACATCTGTTGTTATTCCAATGTCGATTTCATCTGCAACGTAGGAAAACCCTTAGTTTCATATTCCAGGAAAATTGAATCTCTTAAGGAATTTTTCATTTCAATTTAACCTAAGATAATTTAGTTGCTATAGGACTCAATGCAATAAAACAAGCGAAAGCTCCGTCGAACAGAGAAAACACAATTTATAAAAATTCAAAGACTGGAAAACATTAAATTCATGAGAATCACAGAAATAACCTGAAATGTTTATCTTAATTGTTGTAACATGGATGTAAAAGTGCATAAATAAAAAAAAAATTAAATATTAGTGAGAAATTACATTTTAATTTTTTTTTTAAATTAGTGGGACCGGCAAGACGGATTAATTTTTTCTCTGCGGTCAAAACTTGAGCACATCAAAATCGTTCTTGATACTTTTACCTAGATTAATATAATTAAGTATTTTTGTAATAAAATTTGTTCTAGTTTAATTACTTAATATTTTGAAAGATTTATAATTTCAATACTATATTTATAATATGTAACCGAATATTGTTTGATTGTAAGGATTAGTAGCCCTAATTAATTAAAATAACAATTTTAGGTCGTAAATTGATTGGTAATTTTTCTTTATTATATATTTTTTTATATTTCAACATTTTAGTTATATGTTTCTGGATGTTAAATTCAGAAATATTGTGAAAATGTTTACTTACTTAATGAAACCGGTTTAATAATATAATAATATACCACATAAAATGTATTTATTCTAGTTCAATTTATGTTGATCAATGCAGAAGTTGAAAAGTTTTTTTTTTAGTAAGTAATAAATTTGAAAATTGAGATATCAAGGTTGAATATTGACACTAGAGTTAGAATACTAGCCATCAAACTCAAAATAAAGCATAGTTCTTGTTTACCTATTTTAACCGAAACAGGAATTCAAATAAATTGTAAAGTTAGAGGTATCCCTTAGACAGTTGTTAATTTGAATGCTTTAATGGATATGTAGTATCATGTTATATATTTGAATTTGATAAATATTGTGATTACATAATAAATAGTGATTACAACGTTATCCTTCAGCCCTTTTTACTCTTAGGTCCCTACAAAAAGGATGACTGAATGAAAAACAAAAAGACTCCAAAATATAATTTTAGCATTAACTGTAACAGACCACTATACATTCTTGTATTCGAGTTGAATAGACTTTTAAAATGAGCCATAACTAAAAAATATATCTTTTGGGTTAAAATTTAACGAGATTTTGGGCGAATTTGATAGGCCTTCATGTTGTATTCTGACATTTCTGAGTTTGTAAACTGTACCTATTCATATGTTTGGTTAATTTTGATCGTTCGGGTTCAATTGTTGTGACTTTGTAGGCCATGGCGCACTTCGGAATATTGGGACCGATTAGCTCATTCGTAGGTCGGTAGAAGCAACATGAATAACAACAATAAAATATATAATATTATAGGTCTGAAATGATATTCCATATATATGCTGTTAATTATCATTTAACGAAACAGCCCAATGTAATGCAACGTCTGTAATTGCTTGCTACTCTATGAAACGCTTACATTAATGCAGTGTGAGTTTAACACGTAGTTCTAGTTAAATTCTTTTTCCACATTTACATAGAAGTAAACCTAATTCTATACCTTCCTTAGTGTGGCCCATTCATAAAAAAAATATTACCTGAAACACTTTTGTTGCGTGTTGTTCCCATATTCAGGAAAATTCGTGTGATTATACATAATAGCTTCGAACTGAACATGGAAATAGCGTTGGAAACGAATCATTAGGCCATTAACAAAGGGACTAAAAATATTTATGTCTGTTTTTTATGTAAAATGGTGCAATTAACATGGCTCAGCGATTGTGATTAGTTAACGCTGTCACCCCCTAATGGCCCAGCGTAGTCTCCTCTCGCACATAAAAAATAGTCATAAAAAGAGATTCCTCCAGCTTCGTGGACCCAGGACGACTGGAAGAAATGTAGCCGTGAACTAAATACAGATAAACTGAACTAGACTTGTTTTTGTCCCATTACAGGAATGTCTGGTCTCTAGTGCCCTAGTGCTCCTCATCCCTACTAGGCGCACTTTTAATGGCTTATCTCAAACTTTAATGGTATGCTATTATTCTAAATCATCAATTTTTTTTTTTATCTTTTTTGGTTGTTATTGATAATTTGTGGATTAAAACAAACTTTAAATAACTCTGGAAGATTGTTGATTGGCCGTGTGAATAGATGAATGGAATAAGGTCCGGGTGCGGTAAAAAAAAAAACTCAAATCGTAGAATTATACTATTTTATTGAGCCAACGTTTTGCCCCACGTTGCAGGGCTTCGTCAGGGCTAAAAAAAGATACAAACACATAGTTACAAAAGGAAAAAAGAGAAAAAAAAATAAGTGTAAAATAACAGGGGTATAAAATGTAAAAAAGTAAGATACAATAAGAAAAATTAAAGGTTGTAAATAGTAAATGAAAAGGGTAATAGTAACAGATAGATAAGAGAAGAAACATTAAAGAAAATACAAATAAAGAGATTAAATAAAAAATTTTAAAAATTTGTTTCGTTATTGTGGCATAACTGTCTTCCCCACTCCTCCCAATACCAACGGTCACTTTATTTTTGACTGCCGTCAAAACAGGTATGCATTCTGTCTCATCATTTGATTTGTGTTTTTTTCTTTTTACATCTCTTTATTTGTATTTTCTTTAATATTTCTTTCTGTTATTTTACACTATGTTTTTTTTTCTCTTTTTTCCTTTTGTAACTATGTGTTTGTATCTTTTTTAGCCCTGACGAAGCCCTGCAACGTGGGGCGAAACGTTGGCTCAATAAAATAATATAATTCTACTATTTGAGATTTTTGTTTACCGCACCCGGACCATATTCCATTCATTTAAATAAACCTTTTTTTTTTTTTTTTTTAATTTAACTAAAACATGAAAAAAAGAGTAGTTTAAAGCTAACATAATAAAATGTATTATTATATTTTAGTAGCATACTCGGCAATGCTTCGCTTTTGCTATATTTGAAGATGTATAAAAATTAATTGAAAGTTTGATATAAATTAATATGTAGATTAAGTAATAGGTAGCTTGGTGCGATCTGAGCTACAAGTAAACAATAAATTATCATGACCTCTATAATCCACCTAATTCCCTTTATATTTTTCATAATTTGAAATAAAAATAATATAAATATAAGATTATTTTTAAAAAAAATTCAGCAATAATTTTTTAACATATTTTGTCTTATAATTAAATACATTTATTTTGTGTTCTGTCGCAATGTATCATAGTTTATTTAAAAGTCCAATTCATATAAACATTGTCATAGCCTATGGTGATCCATGGTACAATTGATGTTATTGTATTTTTTTTTCCGCCATTGGAGTCCTAACCATGGTTGAGGGTAATGTTTTTTCATTTTGTGGGAGCACCACTCCATGAAAAAAGTAAGCGCTCCAGGTTCGAACCGGTGCCGCCAGCGGATCTCAGATTATTAAGACTGCGACCAAGCAGCTGAGCTACAAACGGCCCAAACACAGTAAATTGAGTCATTTATTGTACATTGAAAAAAAAGTATTCATTAATTTCAAGATAAAATATTTTTAAAATAACCTAAGTATCTTTAAAGCGACGTTTTATTTTGAACTTTTGACCATTGTTATTCCAGAAGCTATGAAGAATTAAAATCCAGTACCTAACAAATAATTATCGAAGTAATGTTAAAAGGTTTGGAACTAGCTGATTTCCATTAAATAATTGATCTAAAAATTATTTTCTGGTTTACCTTCCTATCTAATAATACAATTATTCTCAGGAATAAAATTAATAATTGATTTTATTTATATAAATTATTCTTTACTATCTATTTTTTTAAAAAGTGATTTGTATAATAATTACTGAATAACGTAATAATGAGGAAAATGCCTAAAGTATGAAGAAAAAGTTTGGAAACCTTAATAACTTCGGTTAACCGCAATTGGCCACTTGGAAATTAGGTTGCGGTGTATACTGGCGCCATGATTAGGAAAAAAAATCGATGAAATACACAAGAATGTTTCGGACCATGGAGGTTAAAAAAATTATGTAAACCTGTAAATCTCAATTCCAATTCATTTCAACTGTTCTTCACAAGAATAAAAGCATAATGGTACCGTACCACACATAGACTCACTCATATAGCAATATAGGTTGGTTTTAGTGGATAAAAATCCTACACATGGATGGGTAAGGAACATATTCGTGTCTTTTGACGATTTCCACCGATCCTTGTAAACACACAGACACACCAACCTTAATTTATAATACAGGATAGTAATAATAATATAAACTTTATACATAAGCCAGTCCAAATACAAATCAACGAAATCAGTCTTGACCCAATCCTCCCATCTGTTTCCTCTACCCCTAGGACGTCTACCCGTCGGTCCAATGTTTAATAACTCTTAAGGAATTCATTTGTTTCTAAGCCATACTAACCTTGACTTTCAAGCCATTTAAGTTAATGTTTTAAGAAGTAATTCTTTTTAAATTTTTTATTTATTGCATGTTATTAATTCTAGTAATACATTTATAATAATAAACATTATTTACTAAATAATTCAAAACACTATCCAAATTATAGTCTCAAAACTTTTATTTCTTTTACACGTCCAACGTTTCGGCCAATTCGGCCATCTTCAGGGACAATCTACTTAATTCACTATGAAACATATCATTTAACCATTCCAAAACTTCATACAGGCTATTCTGCCCAGGTCAAAACATTTATATCCAATAAGTCAAATATCCATTAAAAATCACAGTCAAAATTATTTCTCTTTAACCACTATTAATACACTTTTATTACAACCTTTTGTACACGTTTGGACGTGTAAAAGAAATAAAAGTTTTGAGACTATAATTTGGATAGTGTTTTGAATTATTTTAGTAAAAAATTGTCAGTCTCAAGAAAGAATTTTAAGATTATAAATAAACATTATTTCAAAAATGATCTCTTTATTTTTGTTGATTTTTTTTTATTCTAAGAACTTAAATTCATTTGACATTACAAACGAGTTTTCGAACAAATTAAATTTATTTGTTAACTTTGAGTTTAAATGTGACTGGTGATTATTTTATTTATTTATTTTTTCATGTACATACTTTGACTGTGTTTATTTTCTTTATCTTTCTGTTTTTACATATTTAGAGAGAGATTTTATTTATTTTTTATGGATTATTTTCATTCATTTATTTATTTTTATTCTTATGTTATTTTACTTTAGCATTAATTTAATCAGTTATCACTATTGCTTATTGCCCAACAAAGATGTGGCCAATTGTAATATTTATCAATGAATAATTTTTAAAAATTCATCAACTTTAAACGAGTATTTTATTTTTTAACTTATTCTTTATACGCCTTAATCCTAGGACACAATCTTTTGAAGATGAATATTTTTTTTAACTAATAAAGATGAATAAAGAATAAATTCAGCTCTCGTATAATATCATACCGAGCATAAAATAAAAACAAAATGACAATTACAAATTGAAAGAATTAGTTTTACGCCTTTTCTAATCTAAAAAACAATATTACCTGTAAAAATTGAATATATATATTCAATTTTAATTCATTAAAGCTCTCAATATGTATGGTCATTAAATGAGCATGGTATGAAACAGTAAAATAACAATTTTTAATAACAGTGACAATAAAAATCTTTTAGAATATAACAGAAACCCTTCCCAATACGACGTTAGGAAGAACGTAGATGCAGTTCGTTACTGATTTTACAATACGTTGAATGTTACCTACTTCAAGAGTTTCTTCTAATTCAATTATTTTTTTTTAAATATATTTTAATAACTTTTTTTGTTGATAATTTCTGTTTTATTTTCCATTATAAATAGAAAGCAATAAAGAAAAGTTATATATTATTTTATATATTCTTATCTGCCTATACTAAAAATTTATTAATTTGCTAAATAGCTTTGACTAAGTCTTTATTTTACTTTTTTGTTCTCTAAAGTTCGAAGAAATGGACCCTCTAGTTGACCCTCTTTAGTATGTTCTTCCATTAACAAAATTATGTCGGTATAAAAATGTTAATAAACATTTTTTTTTTAAACCCGCGTCTTAATATTAACACAGTAGGTATCACTATTTGAATAAATAGTATCATAGACTTATAATTTTTATGCAGCACACTTGATGAACCTTAAATGGAATATATTTGGAAGAATTTCCAGTTGTAATGTTTTGATTACTTAAATTGCGATTTATTAAGAGAATATATATGAAAAAAATATTAAACGTATTTTTTTATTTTAAGATTAAAATTTATTTATATATAATTTATTATTTATTAGTTCTTAATCTATTTATTTGTTTCAGTATTTTTTACGTAAATCGACCAAATACATTAGTAAACCGATATTTATTGTTTTTGACTAACTACCTACTATTTTATTTTAATTTATTACTATTTAAACTTGTCAACATTTTTTATATTCATGACGTCGCCTTTTTTATTTTTTTGTGTGTGCGTTCTGTAAGATTTAGCATTTTATTAGTCTTTAATTTGAAATAAAACTTGTATATTAATCTGAATATATGTGATGTTTCAATAGAAGAGATGAATACGGAATGAATGAAAGTTGAATATATACAGTAATACTGACATTTGATTAAGAAAAAATATAAATTAAATAATTGATGAATAAACAAAAAAATAGAATATAATTTTGTAATAAAAAAGAGAGAGAAATTATGGAATAGTATTAATTTTATATCTTATAATTAATTGATTATTACGAAATTTCCTGTACCAAACCAACATATATTCGAGCAATTAATAAATATTATAAAATAATGCTTTTCTCTCTCTATTGTATTGAAGCACAAAAAATAAAATAAATTATTGACAAATGGACAAAAAAAATATTAATCAAAACATTACTGTATTGGTATAATGGGGAAACAGCATGAGAATAGTTATAATAGTAATTGGAAAAAAAGAGAGAGAAAAATGTATTTATATTATGTCTAATGACAAATTGATTAGTATGATATGTCCTGTACAAAAAAATATATATATATTCTGACAACCAATAAATATTATAAAAGTAAACCATTTTTCCTTTTTGTTTTCTTTTTTGGTGGAAGTGAATGCTGATGTTAGTATCGATAGTCTCAATGAAAATTCCGGGTACATAGGAAATGCTTTTCATATTGTTTTCCATTTCCTTCTTAGTGTTCTGAGAAAGGATGTAGAGGAAATGGGAGAGAAGAGGTCGTGAAACAGAGCCATCCTTCAGGACTGAAAGCCCAGGGGTCCACCTAAGGTTCGGAGATTGCCAGTAATCTGTGAGGGCGGAGTGGCCCATCAGGCAAATACCCTGGTAGAAAATACCCAAATTTTTCTGAACCGTCACTGCCCGCCCCTTCCGCAAGCAATGAATATTTGATGGCTCAGGCCCCTGGATCGAGGGAGGACTCCCAAAATGTCTCCTTCTCCCGGATTAATTCTTAAATGTGTACTCTTCTTGAGCCCTCTTTATATATTATGCAATCCTGACTTTCCTTCATATTTACAGACCGCCTTGATGCAACAGAAGTATGCCGAGGAAGCTGAACCAACAACCGTAGAGTATTATTGGATGGTAATCATTCCTTCTATTATTTTTATTTATTGGTTTCATGTCACAAATATGCGTATTCTTTTGTGGATTTCTACAGTACTTCTATTTAAACTGACTTTTATGTTCGGGTACATACGGATGTGTTGTCACTTCATATTATTTGCTTAATAGGGTGTTTTTTTAAGCCCGATAGAACTTGAAATTGTAAAAAATAACACAAAAAATTAAATTGTAATCAAAATTTTTTTTTTATTCGAAAGATCAATACGTGACATTAACATTTGAAAATGATTTCGGGCATATGGGCACCGCGACTGTTCTTGACGAAGCGTATTCTGTAAAATTGTGTTCAGCGATGAGGCGCATTTTTGGCTTAACGGGTTTGTTAATAAGCAAAATTGCCGCATATGGTCGTGCGATTTGACACCTCTCGATTATTTCCTGTGGGGCTACGTGAAGTCACTGGTTTATGCTGATAAACCAGCAACAATTGACGCCTTGGAGGCCAGCATTGTTCGTGTTATTCGTAACATACGGCCAGCAGTGCTCGAAAAAGTGGCCCAAAATTGGACGTCCAGAATGCGCTTCGTCAAGAACAGCCGCGGTGCCCATATGCCCGAAATCATTTTCAAATGTTAATGTCACGTATTGATCTTTCGAATAAAAAAAAAATTTTGATTACAATTTAATTTTTTGTGTTATTTTTTACAATTTCAAGTTCTATCGGGCTTAAAAAAAGACCCTATACAATGCTGGTGGATTGCAAAGTCAAATAACTTAAAAATACTCTTAACCAGTTTCATGAGTATCATGTGGGGGATTTTTATATTTTTTTCTATATCTTCTATTTACGTATTTCTGCTTCCAAGGACATTTGGTAATAATTAGCAATTTAACTAATTATATTGTTGTATATATGCTAATTAATTTTAACATTTTTTTATCATAGAAGTTAATATTATAGTCTATATTTCCCATTTCATTTGGCGTATGTTCCTACAGTTAAATTTCTTTACGTTGTCACAAAAACGGATTTTTATACGGGATATATAATACAATGCTGATACATTATAGATTCGCCACCAACAGAATTACGCAGTTAATATGATGCTTCCTTTATCGATCGCTGACGGGGGAACGTCATATTCCTCAACAAGTGGTGCTAAACTAATTCAAATTCTGAGTAGAATAATTTATATTTAAACATCAATAACTTTTTGATTTCTACAAACATTTTGGGTATTCTCCTTTATTTTTCGGTTGGTTCTATATATCTTGTAGATATTTGGCCGCCGGAACCAACCTTCTCCAGTCTGCCTTGGGTCATTGCTTTCCAGTTTGCAGATATTTCGTATCTTTGTTGATTTTACCAATCCATATGGTTATCTCAAGGTGTTGGTACTGCGTATATTTCCGATGTAGTACAATCGAAACGGAAATTAAAAAGATGATTTAAATGTATTCAAATATTTTAATCTTATCTCCCGAAAATTAATTCATCAAAAGGTTCATAAATAATGTAAATCTCGGGACTGCCTTTCAAGTTTTATATTTTCAATTTAAGATTCGAAACTATCACAACGTAATGAGTATTTCAGGCTGATCAATTTTTGTGATTATATTTAATTTGTAATGCGTTCTTAAATTATATTAAAACATTCTCATATAATGTTGAAAGATGAGGCGATTTAAGAGAAAATTTTAGAGGAAAGAGAAGGAATGTACCATGCTTGTTAGTTAAAAATTTTTGTTCTTTTTGGATAAATTTGACATTATTTTGACAGAAAATTAAAACTATTAAAATTTTTTTCTATTAGGTCTTGGGACTCATTGGCTATGATCATTCATAGCTTTATCTCACACACACGCTCTATTAATTTTTCTCATTATGCCCTTCTTCAATTTTAGTTTCTTAAATTCTTTTCTCACCATGTTTCCATAATTTATTTCTTATTAAAAATCTTTGCGGGAAAGTATAGGGAGAGAGAAATCAGAAAACTCATTATTGTCAAGATCTTCTCGTGAGCAACACCAAGACTTCGACAGATCTATCCGCCTCCGTATTCTCCTCTTTCCAATAAATAATACAGAATTCCACGTGTGCATTAACTCCCCTTGAATACGAACACCGAGGGGTTCCCGACTTGAAAGAATTCCATATTCCTGCCACGGAGGGCAATAAATAAATAATGCACCATTCCTATGTCTGCTTGAAGAGGGAACAACCAAGTCTTCATCCGTGGGGTGAAAGCAGCTCGGATAAAATGTTTTTTATTAGCTTATATTGTTCTTCCATGCTGTTATCATTCATAAGGTACAATTATAATTTTTGAATATAAATAAATTAATAATTTTTTGTCATAGTTATCTAGATCGGCATTCTAATAATACCATTATATACAGTATATATATATATATAAAAGAAATCTATTTAAAGGGCTAAAATAGTAATAAAACTAATAAAAATCATGATATTGTTTGATTGAATAACTCGCACTTATGTTTTTTCAGACTTTGATTTTATTCACTTCAAATATTAAGCTCAAATTAAATGGAGTGCTCCAAGAAGTATTGTATTATTCGGTCCTTTAGTCATTAATATTTACTTCTGTACTTAGCAACAATGAACGGAAATCAAATCAAATAAATTTCAGAGAAATGAAATCAGTCGCTTAAACTTTAGAAGTTATTGACTTGTTTTTTTTTTTTTTAAACTCAGAATATCTAATCGTAAAAATATATCAATACGAGAAATGTAACCCATCAGAAGACCTCATAAAAACTTTTTATGATAAAATCAGTAAGCATTAGTAGTATTATTACTTAAACATTTACAATCAAACAAATAACATTAATTAGTTCAGTAATTTATTTTTTTTAATATCTTGTAAAATAGAAGAGCACGTATTTCGACCATACAATTTATTTTAGTAGAAATTGGTTTAGTAGATTTTTTATCGTTTTAGTTATTTTGTATCAGCATACCCTTATAATTCAAATATTTCTATAAATTTAAATAAACCAAATAAAATACAAAATCAGATTTAGCTAAATTAAGTTATAACAACGAATGAATATATCTGAAGAATAATTCACTAGGCCTGTAGAACTCATTAAGACAAACTCAGAGAATATTTCTGGTGAGGGGGGAAAATATATTTTAATTCATAGTAAGTAAGCAGTGATATTAGGTTTTTCCACAATTTTTTTTCAGTTTAGATCAAAGAGAGGATTGTAAATAAAAATTTTCGAAATTTTCAACCTGTAAAAAAAAAAAAATTTTATTTTTCCTAAATTATTCCACTTTTCCCTAACCTCTAGTTTTAATTATTTGTATATATTTATTCCCTGTTACCTTGGATGTACGAGCATTGTCTACACTAAGTTGTAAGCCGATCTTGGAAGTCTTACCATTGTAAAAATGTTATTTATTTTTGGAGTTAATGAGAACTCCAAAAATAAATACCAATAACCAATTATTACGCCTAGGTGATGTATCCTGAATCTAATTATCGTTTAGAAAATAATTGCATAAATTTCATAAAATGAATATTATTATCTTCGATATTTTCAGGTTATAATTAAACACTATCAAATTACATTGGGGTTCCCATAATTATCCTACTTTTCCTGGAAATTTCCGAAAAAAACTTTCTCAACTTTCGGTATTAATGGCAAATATCGAGATAAATCTTTACTAACAAGCCTTCGACCGCGAAGAAAACAACAATTTAGAACGGTATGCTAATGGCGAATACTTGTATACTTGTAAACACCTTTCATAACGCAGTTGCATAATAAATTTGCGTAATTTAATGATTATTAATATACTTAAATTACTGTATTTATTCCAAAGTTATCGATTCTAAGGTGTATCATTAAACTAACGAACTCTGAGATATAAACTCAAGTGCCTTATTAAGTAGTTTTGGAAGTATCTTGGTTATTAATTCTGACTCGTCATTAAACACTGGATTCGATGAGGGTTAATTAAGATAAGAGAAAATTTTAAATTTGTTATTATTGCATTTTACAGAATTCAAATGATAGCAAAAATTTTCGAATAGGTATCATTACAAAAAAAAAGGGAAGAAGAAAATTGTCAGATTATGCCGACATGCGAGAATCATGTTTTTTTGACTAGGGATTGTGGACCATAATGTAAAATTAAGCACAGAGAAAATATACTTTATTCACTTTTTTTTTTTTTATAGAATATTATTATTTTATGGTTCTAGAAACGTAAATCCTCAATAAATTGTCAAGAGAATTCACTTTTTTTTCTTTGTCTGTCTAGAATAAAAATGTGTTTTCTAGGAAATCATAAAACCATTTTGCCGACGGTTTCATATTTATTATCATTTAAAGATTCGTTCATTACTAATGCCTACAACCTTATACGCCCATATTGTTCAATGCAATGCTGTAGCCTAAATTATATTTAATTTTTTCTAAAGAAATTTTTTTTTATCCTCTTGTTAATTATGTTTGCTCATTGCTTAAGCATATAGCTAATTTTAATATGGCTAAAATAATTATATGTGCCCGAAAAAAAAAAATTATAAAATGTTTAACACTTGGTCATCACTTAAAAAAGGTTTACAATTAGGTGCTTATAAAACAATCATGACAGAATTTTCTATTTTCTATTGGTATTATATAGTTCCTTCTCGAGTAAATAAAATGCATATTAGGTCGATAGACATGGTTTTGGAATAAAAAAGTTTGATTTTCGAAAAAAATAAATAAATTAATTAATTTTAGCTGTATAGTAGGGGGAAGAGTTGTGATCATTTAAAATTTTGAATTATAGTTTTTAATAAAATTACACGTTTTGAAGTCTGTCTTGAGTCGAAGCGTCGCAAAATATTCTCTTTGTCTTTAAACAGCCCAGCTGAAAAACGAAAATATGATAATTAAATTGAATTTTTCAGGCAGTTATGCGAAAGCAACTCATTTAATTAGGTCAGCTGACGGGAAATCGATTTTTACATTTTTATTAATTTTTTCAAACAATTTATGATTTATGATGTTTAGTTGAATTATGCTTAATATTAGTTTGACCTTTTCCTATTTTAATAGTCTGACAGAGCTATAAAGTTCCGAATTCACATTAAAATAAAATACCAATACAACCCATGAAAAGGGTCAGTGGTGCAGTTCTTTCTAACGGTTGTTAGAGGAGAAAGGAGGTGATTTGGTCATAATCACGCGCGATCACCAAATTTTTATCTACTTAAGAATATCCACTTCATGAGCCTGGGTGAACCCTGTAGGGCTCCTGAGTCCACAGGGCTGACTCACAGCTCCAGTGAAACAGAAACTATCTCCCACAGCTGAATTCGAATCAGGGTACTTGGAGTTAGTAGCAGAGTGCCATTTCACTGAGGCACTGTACCTTTGTTTTTCTTTGCTTGAAGTAATTCACCAATTTACTAGTTTTGACCAAGTAATATTAATTATAAAAGAATATGATTTACAGATGTATAATTTATTTGAAGATATAAGAGGAAACATGTTTTTCTTATTTATATTATGTAAACAAGAATAATTATTAGTATAATATTATAAAATACATTTCTTGAAATATAGCCTTATTACACCTTTGGAATGCCAACAATTGTTGAAAAAATAATATTTAACATAGAATGTCGAAGAACGCATAAATAAAAGGCCTGTTTTAGTTTATTTCTAACTGAACGTTGAAAGAACGTTATTTCTTTTGCCACTTAATGATTTTTTGTAACAATATTTTCAAAATAATCAATTTTTTTTTTTTAATTTCACTTAATGTCTATATGAGCCTTTTAGTAGACAGGATGATAGATACTATAAAATCATTCTTAGTATTATTAATATTGATTCTAGTACAATTAGGTATTGCATAAATAATTAAAGCTGAATATAAATTTTAGTAAATTGTTATTTTTTTATATTTCTGTCATACTTGTGCCAAAGAAAACTGTTACATTTTTGGAACGAAAAATATTATGAATATACTATACAATACTGAAAAGAGTTGAAATTTGAATTAGTAAATTTGGTAATTGAATGGCTCATTTGGAAAATTAGTACGTATTGTCAGAATGAATAATATAAAAATATTTGTTTCGGAACTAGAGAGGGTTAATTTATATTTAAAGTAGGTTGGTATGTAAACGTTCTTTATGTACACACAGCACAAGATTTTTTTTTATATTACTAGCTATGATCTTCATATACTTATATGGATATCCAATCCGTAAATACTATAGTAATAAATACTAATAAATAATTTTTAATGCTTGAACTGAGTGGAGGAAGGTTTACAAGCATTGTTGTGATAATATTTTTAAGGAATAGCGACTGTGATAAATGATTTTAATTTTGGTTTTAAGTGAATATTTGGCTAATAGGTAATTAAACATATGTGGGGTATACTTATTAACAAAAAAATATATTTTACCTAATGTTTTTAATGTTTTCATAGAAATTGAAGTTTTGAGCTGGGCAGAATAGCCTGCGTGGAGTTAGAGTTTATAAATTATATAATTCCAAAATTGTATTAAGGTAAGATAAATTATAAATAATAATGTTAAGTATTTTGAAATGTTTGAGGATCATACATGTAATAAAAGCTGTTTTGTAGTAGATTGGCCGAAACGTCGGACTTATGAAAAAAATAAAATGTTTTGAGACTAAAATGGATATTAATAAAAATACTTGTTTCGGAACTAGAGAGGGTTAATTTATATTTAAAGTAGGTTGGTATGTAAACGTTCTTTATTCACACACAGCGCAAGATTTTTTTTTTATATTACTAGCAATGATCTTCATATACTTATATGGATATCCAAACCGTATATGCTATAGTAAAGCCGCAAATGACAACAGTGAACTTCATTCTTATAACCATAGATCGTGGACACGATATCGTGACCCCTCTACGGAGCGTCAGAGCACTCGTGTCTTCATCAGGCCTTGGCCTCCTAAATTTAATTTTTCATCAGTATTTTGGAGCAGTTCTATTGTTAGGGAATATCTCCTCGATCGTGAAGCGTTAAAGGCATTTTAATGCGGCGCCTTGTAAAAGAGCCGAGAGTCATCAACTGGTTTCTTTGTAGCCTCCGAGGCAATTAAGCGACATATCGATACAATACCAGGAAACAATGACTATCGGGGCTTGAAAACTATTGTAGCGTCTCTATCAGCCATTGTACTCTTTGTGCCTGGCCAGGGCGTTAGCCGCACATTACTCCGAATTATTAATCATATAGGTTATACTAAAGCCGAGGGGAGCTTCGGGTCACTAGACTGGTCCGCTAGTTAGTAATGATTCATCTTAGATCATTGTTATAATGTAATAGAAAAAATTAAAAACTATCAAAAGTAAATGGAATAAAACTTACACGTTTAAGCGAAGGGAAGTCTGATATCTTAACACTTTCAAAAACATAGCCCATTTATAGAATTTAAGGCCATAAATATAAAACAAAAATTCAACCAGAGGAAATATGAAACAAAATTAACTAATAGAATTAGTTAGTGTTCTTTCTTATCTAAAAAATATAGAGTATTTTCTTCAGACGTCAAAATAGTAAAAGCATCACTACGAATCAATTGACGTTTAAAATTTATTTGATACATGCGAATCGAATTGCTTAGGTATTAAGCTTAGTAACTTGGAAGATGGTTTTAAACAGTTCCGGTTCCTGCATGATGACAATAACAGTGACTATCGCCTAAAACTTACTGGGAAATCGGAAATAGCCGAAAGCGCCCGACCTCATTCCATAGTACACGATTTTATTATATTTTGTTAAACAGTCGAATTCCAGGCAGGAAAGAAGTTTATAATAGTTTTTCACACTACCTTTAAGATTAATTTTCATTAATAAACAACTTTTTGATCAAACTTTTAAAATTCTTTAATTTTATTAATTTATGGTTAATAGTAATAAATCATGAATGGAAATAAAATATGAAAGAATTTGATAATTATTGTTATTTTCATGATAGTTATACCAGTAGTCAGATTGTACTTGCTCTTATATAGCTACCTATAAAAAATGGGTAATTTTATTGTTATATAAACTACTCCGGTTAATGCAGTGTGAAGTAAATAGTATCCAAATTAATGGCATTAAAATAATGAATTGTGCATAACTTCAATTCCTGTGATAAATAAATGGATATGTATATATTTTCAACAAGTGAAATATAATACAAATGAAAATAAATAAGCGACGGAGATATTGTTTTTCTCTAAATACTATTGATAAATATTGCAATCTCATTGATTAATTGTATTATATGATATTGGAAGCGATTTGACATTTCACATAGCTGAGCGTATGAAGTAGATTGTAGGAAGATAATCGGATTGGTGGTCAGTAAAGGTACCAAAATAGTAGAAAAAAACTATTTATTGTTAACCAACGTTTAACAATAAATTTTGGTACCTTTATTGTCCACCACCCAGACTATCTGCCTACAATGTATTTTATTATCTATATTAGTTCTTCGAAAAACTCCTGCTACATAGGTTTTTAATTTATTACTTTATCAAAAAACAGCTTCTCACTAAATCTAAATATGTAATCAAAGTTCTTAGTATTTGTCGAAAATGACGAGTGAATGACCATCGTTGCAAACCTCCCCTCACCACAAAAAACAACCCTCTCGTACATTTTAACGGTCTTGGACTTTTTCACGTCATTTTCTCATTTTTTTATCTACACTGGTGTATTTTATATCTAATAGATTAAAGACGATTTGCGCCAAACTTGGGTCTAGAAATAGTTGTTCATAACGTATAGAGAGGATGATTTTGAGAGAAATAAAAAGTTATTTGTCAAAAAGTTCGTTTTTTGTCGGTTATTTTCATTTTAAATTTTTTAGGCTATCAATTACTTTATAATTTATTAATTAAAATTTCAACATTTCTCAATTACCTGCTCATAAGTACAGTGTTATCCTTTAAACATGTCTTCTATCAGAAAAATCTACGTATCTTCCCTAGTAGTAATTATATTTATAATTTATCCTATATTCTTAGATTTATTTTTATCTATACAATTTTATTCTAAATTTTTAACATTACCTTACATGATGAGGTTCATTAGACAATTACCTGTGCATTTTATTTCATATTTAAGTAATCCAATCCATTACATAATTCCGATATACATATTAAGGCCTATCTGGACATAATGAGTTGAGCTTTGGAGCTCTACTAAACCATCGAATTCCTCTCGTATCTAATCCTGTCCCATATGTTGCCGATTTGGCCAGAACCAGATACCAATCCTTCCATGATAAAGTTCCAAACCACCTAAACCCACTTTTTTCTAACCTGTTTTCTCTTTCAATACCTGATCCAATCCCACTTGGCGTCTGAAAGAAATATGACCCCGAGATCTTCTCTAGAAACGTTAGTGGAGTTCTATTAATGGGTAGATTCTCCACATGTTTATATCATGTTATTTTAAATATAATAGCAAATGAAATTGTTGTATATAATCGTATTCAGTTGTAAATAACATTAAAGAAATTAT
Organism: Halyomorpha halys; assembly: GCF_000696795.3. Classification (NCBI taxonomy): domain Eukaryota; kingdom Metazoa; phylum Arthropoda; class Insecta; order Hemiptera; family Pentatomidae; genus Halyomorpha; species Halyomorpha halys. The sequence goes on from NW_027114928.1 coordinate 1,269,570, forward strand.
TTTTTAAAAAATTAAGTAATGTGCTTAGACTCAGAAAAAAAACTAAGAATATCAAGAGAACATGAGACAGTAGAAGGTTGATAAGTTGCTAGATTTGAGAACTCTAAAATTATCGGATTTATCGGATATAATTTTATTTATTATCGGATTGTTAGTTATATAAAAAACAATTCGTTTATGATAATGTTCCCGGCGAATCATTGTCTCGAATTTTATTAATCAGATAAATTATTGATAAAGTTGATACCTGATACTAATATCAACGAAATTGGAGTTGGCAAGAAGAAAGAGAAAGGTGTTGACAGTTTCCCAGAATCCGTCTCCATTGGCCCAGCTCAGTTTACTCAATCTGCTTGAGAACCGTGAAAGCGGGCCATTAACTTCAATCCTATCTATTCTTTTTTAGAAGTTTTAATTGGTACTTTTTTCTTCTCGAATATCCTCCATAGAGATAAGTATTTATAAACTGTTTCAATAAATAATTTGGTAAAGGATTCATATGACCCTGTATGATAACAAACATTTGTTTTTAATTCATATAACGAAGGATGTGGAAAAACGATACTTTTATTGATCGTCCTTGACCGTGACTGAGTTGTGTTAGACGTAGTTTGATTTGTCATCGCTTGAGGTACGATACACAATAATCCAATGCTAGATAGTTATATACTTTGAGACAAGTATCAAATTTCTTTCCTACGATGTTTCATTATTTCTCCATATTTATAAAATGCAATAGTTAATTATTAATAAAAGTCAATATTGGCTAGATGAGACTAATGAGTTACTTAAGTTTTAGATAGAGATGTTAATCAGCAACGTGAAGATGGGGTGACAACCCTGAAACGTTATTTTCATTCGTCATTTCTAATTAATTACTAAAAAAAAACTCTTCAGTTGAAGATATTACTTTAAGAATGATTTTTATTTCTCAGTAGTTTCTAAAAATTGAAATAAATTTAAAACCTAACAAATTAATCCGAAAATACTACGATTTGTGAATATTTGATGGTAGATGTGATTCCAAAGCTCATACATTTCAAATAAGACTCTAACTGGTCTGCAGAATCGTTTACTTTTAAAAGGGCTGGATAGAGCCAGGTATCGTCAATGAAACGAAAGGCAGCTTCAATACGGTGAAATGAGTCTCTAACTGCGTTTAATTATTTTAATAAACTTATTAAAATATATTAAGTAATCAAAGCCAAAATTAAAAAAAAAATAAGCAAATTTTTTATAATGAATGGAATTTGGTCCGGGTGCGGTCAAATAAAACTCAAATAATAAATTGGTGTACTATTTTTATTCCAACCAACGTTTCGCCCCACGTCGCAGGGCTTCGTCAGGGCTGTTTTGACGGAAGTCTTTCCAAGACACAACAATTTTTTTTATTTTTATATATTTAAAAAAAAAATAAAACAAAGCCTTGATTTTTAATATTAATTAAAATATATTATCGATTATATTTTTTATCAAAATATTTATCAGACGTATACCTTGTTTTTTTTTTGTTTTTTTTTTTGTTATTTTTACATGAGAAAATATAATGTTATGTATACTTACATCTATACTTATATCTACAATCCTTTTCCAAAAAAATCATGTAGGTCATTTTTTGGATTTTTTTTTTTTTTAGAAATTTTCATTTTTTGTTGAGGAAGAACCAATCACTCAAAAAAATTTAATGTTAAGTCCCTTGCTTACAAAAATATAAAAACCTAATACCTTGATTTTTTTGTTTCGAATCGAGCCATAGACCATATGAACGTTTTTTTTACTAAGCCAAATGTAACCTCTACAATGCAAAAGATCTTGACAATTTAGGGGCTAAATCTAAAGAAATTTCCTTTTAAATTCTGAACATTATTTTGCGTGATGAGTTTGATTAGATCATTACCTATGCATTTGATTTAAATTATTTTATTTTATTTTATCATTGGTCATATAAATAATATCGTTTAAAAACAATATAAAAATATTTAGCCTATCCTCGATAAAATAACTCTCAGCTTTGCGAAATCGTTTAATTAAAACTTTATAAGACTTTCACACCGATTTGCATAATTAGTTAGAATACAGACTGCATAAACACAGTACAGCGGGCAATAATTATATGTTTCCTCTTAATACATCTTCTTGTAAAGAAGCTATTTACAGTGCTGACAACGTTACGACCGCTCCTTGTCTAAATGGAAATCGTTGCCAGAAATAACTTTGAATGAACACAGAGCATTGTAGATGTATCCAAAACCCTTTAGTTCATTAAGAGTAATTGTCTAGTGTCTCAATTGGAGGTGACAATAGTGTGGCTTTTGCTCACTCCCTTCCAAATACTAAAGTTTATTGGATGTACACCTCCTCTTTAGTAATAAAAAAAATCATCTCGGACTTCCAAAGCCTCAAATTATTAAACTTGAAGATAAATCATTTCGGACTATAAACGAATCTAGTCAATATGAGATTTTTTATATTAAATTAATAACTTATATCATTCACCGTTAGTAAAGTAATTATTATTAATAGAACCTGCTTATATTCTATATTTGAATAAAATTCGAATTTTTATCGTATAAAATAATGAAAATTAAAAAGCTAGCACCAAAACTTGATCATTCTGCCAAAATAGACCCCGTAACAGTGGAAACGTAGCCTAAACAGATTTATAGAAATAGCTGACACTCTTGTTTATAGGAACCAAAAATACAACTCGAATATCTGACTAGTTTAGAATAATGGAATAGTTTCTATTCCACTAAACGAATCCATGATTTGAGTATCCGTTAAATCACTTTACCATCGAAAATTAATTAATTAATAGGTATAAATATTGTTTTCTTTTTTCCTAGTACCAATACATATCTATACAATTGTCAATTAATCTTTAATTTTTATTTTTAAATAGCAATAAATAGTTTATGTTGTAAATGAAGCTATGATTTGTAGCAACATACTCTAAACTAGAATTTTGGGTCTAACCTATTTGTAATTATACCTAGAGTATTAGGGACAAAAAGTATGGATATTTTTAAAGATTTTTTTTTCTTTGGAATCTTAATCAACTCATATTTTAGGTGTGTTTAATATTATGAAGTTTTCGATTACTTAACCGCTAGTAAGTAATTACAAAAACCTCAAATATATATATTTTTTTTTTTTTTTTTTTTTGTTTTGCCTCTCAATAGTTATAATATAGATAAAATACATTCATTCATGTAGTATGATTCCCAAATATATGTATAGCTACACATATTTATAAATAATGTTTGCTACATATAGGTTATAGTTTTCCACTTCGTTTCACAAATATTGTCTGGAAAAAAAAGTCAAAATTAACATCAAATAGGTTATCTGAATTTAATGAAAATTCGTGTTGTCATTTTTGATTAAAAAATAAAATCAATGACCAGAAATACTGAAGTCAATACTACATCATATTCAAATAAAATTTTAGCTAGATTTCATTTGTTAAATTTATTAAATACAATTTTTTTTTTAGATATAGAGGGTAAAAAAAGCTTATTAATATTTATTATATTTACTCATTAAAAAATAAAACAAAATATTTAGTATAACACAATACTAAAAGCAGATAAAATGTGATACTTTGTTTTTTAAATTAATATGTTTTGCGCAAATGAAATAATTATATAATTGAAAAAAAATTGTGGCTTCAATAAGACTAATTTTGGCTATGTTCAGATAAATTAGCTTTCGAAAGATTTTGGTCTTAATAACAATAACCTAAAAAAAATTACATAAAATTAAACTAGAACATATACTTAAACATATTTTCTTTCGATTACAACATCATTTTTTATATTGAATTTATTTTAGCTAGTTGTCATTGATTTTTTTACGCAGAGCATATTCCAATACATTGTTGAAATTGCCACCTACCTGGATAAGGTTATTTTGAAGTTGACTATGAGTCGTTTCTTTTTTCCTTCCAAAATAGTTATTTATTTCCGAAAAAATTCTTAATTTTGGAGGGATTGGAGATTACATGATTTTACAATATTTTTTTTACGGTTCTGAGATTTAGTTAATGTGCTATTGCCTAAGCTTTTATACAGGCTAAGAATATTTTTTTAAACTCATCTTCTTTGATACATCAAATAAATGTTAACACTTTGGCCTCCTATTGGAGGTTAATTTTAATTTAATTCCTTGAATAAGCTCTAGTTTGTGGAAATCAAAAATAAGGAACATATATAATGTTTTTTTTTTCTGGTATGGGTTAGACGGTATCTTAAAAAAATAGTTCGTACATTTAGTGCTTCCTCCTTGAGAATTTTAGTACAGTAGTCTTGCATTGTTTTTTTTTTAAAAGGACAAAAATATAAAATAATATATTGTCCAATGAAACCAAATTTTTTATCACTGTAGGTATAGTTGAGTTATATTAAAATTAACTTTTTTTCACATAGTCTTTTAACAAGTTTGATATATTGAAAGAATACAATTAAATATAATGGTCTACTGGTCTTGCAGTAAAGACCGTTGTAACCAGACGAAGTGATCACTATATTATTACAGCAACTGTTGCTCAACAAACACTGTTGTCTATTGTGTGAGAAGTAATTATCGACAGTAAACATTGACAGCGGGTGTCTTTGCACGTTGCAGTGTTGCTATTGTTACATCGGACCAGGGCCAACAACGGGTTTGGCTCTTGTATTGCATACTAAGTGTCAGTTAAATTTCTGTTTATATTTGTGAAAATTTGGCATGACAATTCTCTCTCTTATGTTTTACAATTATCAGAAACATTTAAACTTGTAATAATGAAACATGGGTATACATTGGTAGGCGCAGGAGTTTCCTAAACTACTAATCCACTCCAAAAGTAAATACTTTTAAATTTATTTATTTTTAAAACCATGAGTCTATATTTTTAATAATCATTTATTTTTATAGATTTGTAAAGGGAAAACCATGTTAATAATTATAGGACAAGCCTAGTAGAAATGTTAATTAGTTTCTAATTATTTTAAAATATACTTTTTTTTTAAACAAACTTTTGTATTTAGTTATGCTAGAAAAGACGCAAATAACTAAAAAAACTGATAAAATTATTTTACTCCTACATACAACGCCTGAAAAAAAAAATTGGCTATCAAAAACACATCTTTCAAACGTGAATAAACAATTATATTCTTATTACAGAAAAAAAAGTTATATTATTTTTTCTGCAATATTATTTTTTTATGACAGCGAAAATTCCAAATCACCGTTAGTAACAAGAACTTTGATATGTGCTCATTGTATTGCTAAGACAATTTCAACTAATGAAGTGAATTTAAAAAATACATATATATTTATATGTTTTAGTTATTAATCTAGATTACCCTACTTGTTTTTTAAATTGTTTTTTCTTGAACTTTGTTGCAGTTAAACGTATAGGATTTGATTACTGTTAGTTATTTCCATGGCATAAAATGTAATTATTGGCTCCTCCATAACACCATAATTTATACAATGCGTAATATTGCAATTATTGTTGTATTTTTCATCTCGTATCCATAAGATGGAACAAAAATAACAAAAGTCCCTGTTTAGAAATATTTTTGTAGATTTATTTATACAACGTTACCTGAAACATTTTTTTTTTTTTACTTTCGGTTTTTAAACTTTTACATAAAAAAAAGAAACAGAATTCTCAGAAAGGCCAGTAACTATTTTTTTTAAGCCACAGCAAATATTTTGTCTTTGTTGACCAAAACGTTTAGTTTCAGCTTTTCAGATTCATGTTTCTGAATTTAAAATTTTGACATGGGTTTTCGTTACTTCATGCCGATGATGTCTCAAAATTATATGTAATTGGATATTATTTGAGTGATTAAAAAAAAAAAATGTTTAACTCTACAACCAATGAAGATTGAGGGGTTCGGTAGTGTTACCATACTAACGGTTGTGCAAGGAGGTGATTTAGTCATAATCACGCTCGACTGTCAGTTTTTTCTAAATTAGCAGTAATCACTTTATGATGCTGAGTGGACCCTGGAAGGTTCTCAACAACCACAGGGTTGACCCACGGCTACAGTAACTTTATAATTATATGCCTGTTCTTTCAGTTAGTAATGCCTTAACACGGCGCCATACCTTAACACTTATTACATATGTATATTATTAAAATATATAAATTCTAATATATCCCATCATGTATGTTGTTAACATTATTATTTTAAATAAGTTATAAAAGTGTTGGTAAATATTTATAAAAGTAGCAATATTTTCATTGGCCCCTTGCTTCAATTAACAAGGTTCTTAATAAGATAATGGGAGGTGCTCGTAGGTCAACCAATTAACTAATGAATCTGAATTAATTAATTAGGAGGGATCTGAGGGGATGTTGTTTTTAGTGTCCTGATAAAAAAAATTTACATTTAGTCAGTTCAATCAAAACATTATTTGTGAATTTTGTTCAGTACATGAAGTGCATTTTGTTCCGTTTATTTAAGTGCATTCGATCGGTTATAAATTCCTTTTAATGACTATAAATACATTTATGGCTGGGAGGGAGATAATGGGTAAATTCCTAATTTAGAAAAGTGATTCTGAAAAATTGGGACTCATGGTTTCAGACACGATAAAGGATTTATGTTGATTTATTAT
>NW_027114928.1:1276234-1279131 GCF_000696795.3 Halyomorpha halys
TTTTTTTTTATTAATTTACTAAATGTCTCATGCGATATAATAGAAGAAAAAATGATAATAATTAGTGAAAAAAACTATGAAGTTTGTTATTATTGAATAATAAGTTTTATAATAGTAAATAAAAAGTTGATTCTTAGTAAGACATCTTAAAGTTGGAGGAATTAAATCGATTAAATTATTAAAATATAATATTAGATCATTTAATTGAAACTTGGGCTCTTTTTTATTGGATTTATTAGGTTAGCAAACTTTATTTTTAATTTTTTCTTTTAAAGATAAAACACACCTCACTTATTATTTAAATAACTTATGAATATTTAACTCAAATGTAATTATTTTTAATGTAATGCACTCACATAGTTGATAATTTCGAATTATATACATACTTTTTTTTTTATAGTACACCTTAATAAGTAGGAACAAGTTCATCGCCTAACATATTACATCATTTAACTTATTTTAAAAATTTTTATTTTTGATAAAATACTTAAATCTAACATTCCGCATATGTTTCCTTTTTTATGCGTGTTGACAATATTATTTGTAGATATTATTGTTTAATCGTTCTGGGGTTTGAAACACACTAATGTTTAGAAGCTGCTAATGAGCTCGAGTATCGACAAATTTCGTTCTTTATTAGAGATATTATTGAGGTAAACTTGTCGTTATAATTTATAATTATTTTTTTAATAATTTATAAACACTTGTAGTTAAAGATTTTATAGTATAAATTGTTTTATATAATAAAATTTCAAGTAATAGCAAGTCAAGTTCTTAGTTTTAACTATTTTATTTATTTATTTTTTTAGAAATAAAATAATTAACCTAATATGCCTTATAAATTAAAATTGTTTTGCTTGTTTACATTATTTGGACATGGAGATGTATTTTAAATTAAGTAATTACTTGTTTCATTTACTCAGTTTGGATTAGAACTCATTTTTCTATATCAGTTCGAAATAAGGCTTAAAAAAATCAAAAATATTCAGTGTTATTTTTATTGAAAATTATAGTTTGAAAAACCTCCGTTTTCTAATTCAATTCTGAACAAAAAAAAAAGGAATATTTTTTATATAGGCTTCCTCGTGCCTTGAGTAGGAGGGACACCCTAGAAAAGGGCGATAATTAACCAATTAAAATTCTTCAGGCACAAAGGAACAGAGACCTTATTTGTTTAACGTGATTCCGATTTAACCCTATTAATAAAGAAGGTCCCTCGGAGGTAGGAGCAGTAGAGAGAAAAAGGAGAGGAAAAGTAGTGGAAAAGAGTCACAATAGGGAAGATAAAGAGATTAGCACGGGCTGAAGAAAATTAAAAAGATCTTGGCCCTGAAGATAAGGATGTCTTCACCCACCCTTAGATGGAAGACTACATTCTCCTGATGAAAAGCCAGTGGGGAATGGAACAGTAAGGGATTGTTGTTGTAGAAGAGATAAGCAGATTCCTATTATCAGTTTTCATTTAAATTTAAATAATAGCTATGAACTATCCTCCTAGAGTGAATTTTAACTAAATATAAAACGATACACCATTTCAAAAATAAAATACAACCATAAAAAATGTAGGAAGTTGTCAGTGATCAAATATTCTTTTTTATCGAATGTACTTGTTTTTTATGATTCATTAAAATTTCAGTATCAACGGGAAATGAATAATAAAATAAAGATCTGGCAGTATGATTCAGTCAAGTTAGTAAAATGATTATAATAAATAAAGTTATTTATATTTATGTATTTATTCTGTTCGATAATTTTTTTTACAAAAATGAATAACTAGCTGTAATATTAAAGACCTTGAGTTTAATATTCCAAATTAGAATAATGGTAACGGTAGTTATAGTTCATACAAAATTATCCAGTTTATTGATAATATCAGATACTACATTTATGTAATGTGAAAATAATTTTTGTTGGAAATCGACAAATCGTGAAAACTCAGTGCAAATTATCGAATATATTTTAATAGCCGAGAATAGAATAATCATGAACAGTGATTTTATATGGCATAAAATCATTTGCTTTATTGATAGTGACAACCAAATACACTGGAAAAAAAATACAACATTTTTTAGTAGAAACAGGAGAAATTTCTGTGATATAGATATTGGAGAAAATACATTTGAAAGGAAGATTGGTTTAAGTATTTAGTATTAACAGTAACTAGTAAAAACGAAATTGATGAGGAAATAAAAGCAAGCTTAGAGGCTAGAAATGCTCATGTTTTTTTTTCAATTTCTACATTACTTCGCTTGCGTCATCTTTCCAACAACTTAAAAGTTTTAATTTACAAAACTATTATCCTTCCCGCTATTCATTACGGATGCGGAACGTGACCTCTTACACCAACGGAAAATAGTGTCTCAAGGATTTTTAAAATAAAGTATTACGTAAACTATTCGGACCGAAAAAGGATTACTTCAGAAGGCTACACTGTATTTTATTGAGGGAACTGCTTCCGGTAAATATAATTCAGGTTATAGCAGTGCAGCGAATAAGATGAGCGTGTGATGTTGTGGGACTTAATATCGAACGGATCTCTGAAATATTATTAAACACTGAACCGACGAGTAAACGTCCAAAGGGTAGACCGAAACGTAGATGGGAGGATTGCGTTAATACTGATTTAGAGGATTTGGGTTGGAAGGGGCATCATTGGACAGATGTATGTACAGATCGATTGGTGGTATCAGCATCGAACCTTTTTGATTATTATTATTATTATACAATCAAAAGTCTTAATATCCACTTATGAAAAAAAAATATTAGAAACATTTATGGGAGCATCATACATTATAAATATTGTTTATAATTAATATAAAATTGTTCGCATTATTAATAGTGATAACAACAAACTGTGATAAAAAAAAAATGATGATTGAGCCAGTTTCGACGAACTT
>NW_027114928.1:1279182-1282290 GCF_000696795.3 Halyomorpha halys
TATCAGTTACATTATTCTCCAATATTTAAATCACTCATATTTTAATTACTGAAAAAAATACAACGTTTATTGGTATAAGGGAAAGTCGATACATTCACATGGAAAATAATTATAAAAAACATATGGGAGCGTCTCATGCAATTTTTTTTTTTAATCATATTTATAATATCGATTTGCTATGGGAAAGTTAGAATTTTGAAATAAATTTACCTTTAATTTTGAGTAGATATATCAAATTTATAGAATATTCCTAGATTCAATTCATATTGGCACTAGGAACTTATCTAGATTTTTACAAGAAGCTACATTGAGAATTTTAGGTAGAAATTATTTACTCTGTAAATATTTATTTAATGTTATGTATATGTATGTAGACATAGCGCACATTGTGCTTGATATGTGGAGAAGGGTTGCTGTCAAAAGAGTATGAAAATTAGTTAGTAACTATTTATTTACCGACGTTTCGTACCACTTAGGATAGAGCTTCATCAGATCTGTGTGAAGTTGACTGCTTTAGTGACTTTTTAGCATATTATTGTAAATAAATCACTGAAGCTATCAACTGAACAGCCCTGAGGAAGCTCTTAAAAATGGGGCGAAACGTCGGTAAATAGTTGTTAACTATTTTTGTTTCTCTCTTAACCGCTAACCTTACCATCTTCTTCATAATTTGAAATTATGATTATATATAATTATGATATATAATAAAATCTGCTAAATATACTTTTAACGGATTTGAATAACTTGAAGAGTACATTATTATTACTATTACAGAATGAGTTTATCTTTGTCTTAGGGTTAGTTGAATAGTCGGGAAGGGGAGATAAGTCCCGGTGATTAATTGAAGCTTGGAAAGGCTGATCCGATAGGAATCCTTTAAAGCAATACTGTGTCCGTCCTAACGAAGGTCATCTGTTACAGGGCTCATAGGCAAAGGACAAAATAAACAACAATGGAAAGAACATAATGCAACAAAAAATCGTGTATAGTGATATAAGAAACGCTTTTTTATTTATTGTTCAGCGGTACAGTATTGTCACTAAAATAAATAATTTATCCCTTTTTTTGTACATCATAGTTTTTGTTTTTTTTAAATAATTAAGAATTGTTTATGAATCAATTTATTTTATATATTTTTTACTGTATACTTGTCAATTATTATGATTGTTGGACTTTAAAAGTAGTTAGGTGAAACAAAATATTATAAATTTCTTAACGTAGGATTGAAGACTAAACTTATTGAAGAAATTTGTTACAGACATATGGATCTGAGTAAATTCGAATTAATGACGGTTTATTTATACTTTAGATTGGAAATCTCAGTTTTTTACTCATAAATACGACCAGAACTTACGATTTCGAAATTATTTAACACGTTGCTACAATAGAATGAAGAATTTTAAATTTTGTTCCAGGCAAAAAATCCTACTTTCTTAAAATGTCACATATCTGACTCAGGTTTCAATGGAACTTTTATCCATGTTGAGAATCTGTTTGAATGAATTTAGTCGTTTGCTTTTATTATGTTATGCTAATATTTTTCAAAATATATGTACAAGTTTCGGACTTACATTGTTATAGCAATATAGCCTATTTGTAACTATGTTTTATGTATTTGTCGGATTTTGGTGATCAAGTGAATCAAAAATTATATAGTTTGTTAGTGTTCATTGTGAACAAACTTTTCAGTATACATTTAGGGTTTTTTTTTGTTTTTGCAGCACAAAGGGCTAAGCAAGATTTTTCTGAATGTTTTGCCAATTGTGCTTTCAATTATCATTTATTAGGTAGGCTTCCTAACATATTAATTAATTAATTTTTTTATGATGTGTTTTCGAATTCATATTGTCATTGGAAATGTCTACCCCATTTTTTGGGTCGGTGTACTGAAAATGTAAAAATAAAAAATTAATATCAACTCTTCTTCCACGTCTTGCTTTGTGTAACACATTTAGAAAAGGGAGAGTTACTAACTTATGAAGTAAACAAACATCTAAAACTATAATAGTGTAAGAACATTTATGTTTGACCCAGTTAGTTTTATAAACTATTTTTTGTTTGTTTACATTATTTTACTAACTTTTTTTCTGCGATCTTAAGAATATGCAACCTTCAACGGTTATATCCCTCGCATTAAGAGTGTCCTCCGAACTATCGATATCATTGTGCTTCCAAACGCTTTCCGCTCGGCTAGTTCGGCCTTTCCGTAATTTTCCCAAGCGACCTTAGCCCACAATTTACACATTTAATATAATAGTTTAGTGTACATAATATGCTGAGATTACGTCAGGCGGTCAACAAAGGGTATTGGCGCTCGGTATTGACCTATATTTCAGCCGTGTTCTTCCTTTCCATCGGGAAAAGGGAAACCCGGAAAACTCTATTAAAGTTACTAAATGAAGAAAAGGTGAGAAAACGGTCTGAGGTTAGTTGATTTGGAAAACTAATACAGTTCCTGTAAGTGTTTTTCACTTCTGTTAATAGAAACGCATCGAGAGGTAGGTGTTTCTTACAGCAATTTCCTCAGTGCTTTTATTTAATTTTCTTCGGAGGGAAAAACTTTTAGAAAAAGGTTAAAGTGATTTTCTTTAATTTAAAATATGAATTTTAACATTTTTTCAGATTTTCTAAAAAAAAAACTTTTTAACCCGTTCTATGACTCCTTATACATCTTACAAATAATTAGTCAGTGGTTTATACTCACAATTCGATATTTTTTATATATTTATTATTTTTAAAACATATAATCAAGTTTGTTTTAAAAACGTAGCAAGAAATTTCATTATTTAGAAAGAGTAAACACGTACTGTAAAAAGCCCATCTAAAAAAAAAAATACTGTAATAAAAATAAATACATTATATGGAAGTAATAATAAAACTATAACTTATTAGTTAAACTTTTCAATCTAATAATAAATTTAAATAACACCAAGAGCAGTAGTGACATTTTTTTTTAATCTTATAAGGCGATATGTTATACAATAAAAATAATAAGTTTATATATTTTTTAAATGATAAGTTATGTGCGATTAGTGATTAATATTTTTAACTGACAAGATTGTTTATTATTATTATTATTATTTTTAGTCCAATTTCGTTATTTCAAAA
>NW_027114928.1:1282442-1311630 GCF_000696795.3 Halyomorpha halys
AATTGATTGCATTTCATATAGATTCGTTAAATATTGATTAATATTTAATTTTAACACTAAAACGTAAAACTAGGAAATTAAAAATAAACCAAGTAATTATATTAGTCATTTAATTTTTTCCTCATGATATTATTAAACGTGATAAAATGAAATCCTGTAAACCGTTTTTTCTTCTCATGCTTATTTTTTAATGTTTATTTGATTTATATGTCTAGAAACACATATCAACAATATTTATCAGAGAAATTAAAAATAAATAAAATGTACGAATAAAAGAAATTAAATTGAACAGACAATAAAAAAAGCTTGGTCGGGTGAAATGATAATGTGTGTGTGTATATAAATTTATTTATTAAAGCAAAAAATATAGATATATAAATTTGGGTACTATCCACCAGCTTTATTAATTTGTAACAATGAGGTGAGGATGTTTTTGCTTTCATATTTTGAACTTTTTTGTATAATAAGACTATATTGGAAAAGCTCCTTTTTAACAAAGAAAATGTCCAAATTTAGCATGGTTTAAAGAAAAAAATAAAGCAGACAATTTTGATTGGCATTAATATATTAGGAGTAACTTACTGTCAAATGATGACTAGGTTAGATCTTACCTGAAACAAAAAAAAATATATAATTTCTAATACATTACTATTTATTTATTTATTTAAGAGTGAATAATCTACTAACAGTCAAAAGTTCCAAGAAAAGGTGGTCAAGTAAAAAATTATAATTAAATATTAACATTAAAAAAATAATGTATAAATATATACATACTATCATAACTCCAGAAGAGAAAGTAGTAAATTAAAATATTAAATAAAATAAACAATTACTATAAACCAAACCGCAAATACGTAATTGCGAAAAAAATAAAAATGTTACAATATAATTATATATAATTTAGTAGATATAATTATATGAATAATAAATATCACATAGATAAAGTAACCTTTTTTTCTATAAATTTATTTAATTAGAATAAAGGAAAACCAATTGATTATTCCTATTTTATTCAATTTTATAGTAAAATATAAAATTACAGGGGAGTTTAAAATATAACTGAAGATATTCTTTAAAAAAAAATGGATATTATGGTCGGTATAAACTTTAAAAAGTTTGTTATAGCTGTATGTAAATCTCGGAAAAGTAATTAGATAAGGAAAGTAAGAATTTTGTTTCCATTAAGAAACTCTATCAAACAATCCATTTTGATAAAGTGTTTTAACCAGAACATCGATGAGATCATAAACAATTTGTATAGTATTAACATCTTCACATATTTTCTCTAACAATTATGCTGTTAGTGTAGGAGGACTTTTAGAGAAAAAATGTCTTTAGGTACTAATCTGAAACCATGCGTCTTAATAATTAATGCAAATCTTCATGCAGAATGGTCTACTTCTCTTGGTCATATTTTTAACATGCTTTACCCATTGTTACCAGAACAATAGTACTCACAGTCATACACGACTCACGTGTGTTACACAATAATCACTTTCATTTATACAATTTATTAATAGAGGTCATGTTCCTTCTATTAAGAAGAGAATGGCTCAGTAAATTATAAATTGAGCAATTTTCCGAACAACGGCTAGTTAAGTGCGCGATCCATCAATGAGGTATTCAAATAGTCAAGGTTGCCTTCCTTCCCATGGTTTGTAAAGTGTTGATGTTTCAACTTACAACAGAAGGTGGGTTTTAATAATAAATTAATGGAGGTATAAATAAAGAGGTAAAAAAAAAACTAGGTGCAGTGGAAGTGATAATATTTACATATAATTGATCTTATATTTTAAAATATAAAGAAGGTGGTCAGGGTGGTTACGGTCAAAAAGGAACAATATAGTAGAATTAAAACAACTACAAACATTACAACAATAACCTACAAAAAGGTAAATTAAAGTAGGATAAATACTATGTTAAAAATAAGTGAAAAGAAAATTATATATAAATAAAAGGAAGGAAGGCATAAAATAGTATTAATATATTTTATGTTTTCCTTCCTTCTATTCATTTATAAGTTTCTTTTCACTTATTTTTAACATAATATTTATCCTACCTTAATTTACCTTTTTGTAGCTTATTGTTGTAATGTTATTAGTTTTTTTTTTGTATCTTTTTAGCTCTGAAAAGAGGGGCGAAACGTCGAACAGCAAATAGTTGAAAACTATTTAGTTCCTTTTTGATCATTTTCTGCTTATTATTAATATTTACAATGCGATTTTTTTTAAATTAGTAATATAACAGTTTTGTCCAAAAGTTGCATTAATTAACTTTTCCTCTGTTTACAAAAAGAATATTTGTTTATCAAATATTCACAAACCTGTTTCGATGGAAATTCTTTATTTCTAAGTAAAGAATTTATGTCGAAACAGTTTTCCACTGATATGAAAAAAATAAAGTAATAAACTAAATGTTTAGCGCTTTAAAAATACTACATTGCTATTTAATTTAAGTATTTAATACAATAATAGATTACGTAATCAAATAGAATTAGAAAAAAATATGAAATTTTTTTAAAATATTTATTTATTGCAATTTACATCTGTAGATTATAATGCATTTAGTAAATTTGATCTGAGTTAAATTGGAGTGTTACGGGCGTGTAGAGAAACTACCCATTGGTAGCACTCTAAATATTTTTGAATATAAAATTATCAATTTTTATCTATAAATTATAAATAAATAAATTATATTATTATTTTATATTTACATAAAGTTAGTAAAGCCTTCTGAATTCTTTTAATACAATATTTTTTTAAATAAATATTTTCTGAAACACAAATGACTTTATTGATGGTTTACTTCACAGTGGCGCTAAGTAAATTCCCACTAACTTTACAAACAATAAAGTTACATTTTTACGAAAATTAAAAAAAATCAATTAATTTCTCGATTAAGCAGATTAGGTATAAATCCAGTTCTTTTTTTTAGGTATTTTAGTTGCTCACAGAGACACAAACCATTTTGCAAGACTTCGTTTTTTTGAAAACTTGAATTTAAAATTTTTCATGTTCGCTGTACTCCCACTAACTATCTAAATGTATAATTGTATATACATTTCGTATATGGGTAAGTGAAAATAAAAATGGTTATGATAAATTTGTAAAAAATATACAGTTTCATTTATATCTAAGATACTAATACAGAAGTACTTTAGAATATATTTTATGTAGATTTCGATCTTGTTTTTCAGGGAAAATCATGACGATGTTGTGGATAGGGGTAAACTTTTTAAAATTTGTTATTCCTACATTGTTATGGATCCTAGAAAGTTACTCTTCATCCTTACATAATCGTGAATGTTAATGTAAATATGCAGATCAAGTTGACCTTTCAAGTGAGGGATGATATCTGTGTCTTTCAGAAAAACATAAGAAAGGCACAAAGTTAAATAAATTTGTTTCCTTAAAAATGGTGGGGAATATAGGCTAGAATGGAAAATTTCTTGCATTACTATAGTGGAAAAGATGTCCATCACGGGCCATTTGACCGGGTAACAGGGACCGCAGGTTTTAGTGCTTTTATGCCTGCTCCCGGAAGTAAGCTATGGCTCTCTAGAAGCTTTTACATACATCCCAGGAGGAAAATACATTTTCCTCAATGAAGTATGGCAAAAGGTCCATCGAACTGAGTTTAAACAACATTTAATTTTTTTATATTGTAATAAAAAGTAATAGAAACAACTTTTAAGGTTTAAGAATTAATTAATCAGTCCTAACAATAATAAATTTTGTTTTTTCTTAAAAAATAACCACATAATTTTATAAATTATCAGTCTAATTTGAAATCTTATTATATAGACCGTTTATTTAGAAAGATATAGAAAAGATTTTGGTTTAATGATACTTCGACAGTAATCACAAGAAAGGAGTAATACTGTCTTATAATAAAAATGTTGTGTACGTGTATGAAAGTATAGATTTTATTTTTTTTTAAAGTTATACCAAATATTGTCTAGTTTATTTCAATAAATAAATATTACTATTTCAGATAAATGTTAATAATTAAAATACAACTTATCTGTATGAGATACCGCTGTAATATGCAGTATTTTTTTTTTTTTTTTTTACTTTTTGAAAGTAGTTTTATTTTAAAACGACTCCCTAACCACCCAAACCCACTAGTTTCTAACCTTGCTTCCTCTTCCATTCCTGGCAATCCTCCGAGGTGCCTGGAAAGAAGATGGCCTCGTGACCTTATATTGTAAAATGTTTTTAGAGTTCTACTACTGGGTAGTTTCTCTACATCCTGTATCATATCATTATGTCATTATGATCAAATTTACTTGTTGTATTTTTTTTATACAGTTGTAAATATCAATAAATAAATTTAAAAAAATTTAAAACAATTCTTCCATCTTTTTAAATTATAGAGGTTACTAATAACCTAATTATCAGTTAAAACTAACTGGATGTTTATTTTTACTCTGCGTAATCGTTTTAATGATAACTTCATATACCTGGAAGCAGATTTTATTTAACTTCTTATATAAGTTTGAAATTTTGTATGGAAACGTGTTATTTTTGGAAATTAATAAAAAGTTTGAAAAACTTAAACTATCCAATTTGATTTTTATTTAGAGAAGCTCGTCGGTTCGATCCAGTTTCTTGAAAATCCCCGCAGGAAATAAAAGTCAACATTTTATTTTAAATAATTATTTTAAAAGTCATTATATATGTTATGGGGTTAGTGATAAAATACTTGATAACAGGTTATTTATATATTTATTATTATTGTATTCAATCATGTTTTTATGACTTTTGCTTATTGCAATCTGTTTCTCTGGTTTTTCACTTAAACGACGTGGAATAAATTTTATATTTTCAATTTTTTCCTGTGTATAAAATAGCCATCCCCTTGTTTTAGCTAAAACAAATGGTTTCCCACATTCATTTCAGGTGCACTGATATAATTTTTTTATTTATTCACCATAAGTATGAAAGAAATGGCTATAAGCCAAATTTAACGTTAGTGAAACAGCTAGTAACATTACAAAATAATTTATTTTGTTAAATATGAATGTAATTTTTTTGTTATATAATATATCCAGAAGTTTATTTATAAATTATATCCATGAAAAGCTGTACGTTACCTAAATTTTACTAGATTTTTAATAAAATTACAGGATGGATTTCGATCTTACAACGCTATGTTCCTCAACGATGTATGTAATGAATCTCTTTGTCAACGTATAAACTCATTAAAGCTCTGTGTAAACTTATTATATGTTATTATTATTAATTTCAATAAAAAAAAATTATCATGTCTTATGTCCTTCCTACATTATTGCTTTAGAATATTGTGCATTTTTTAATGTAAAATAAAATAAAACTAAATTTTTAATAAATTGTTCAGATGTACAAGAATTCTGTTTTAATCCTTAAAATTTATTTTTCTTGAGCCTTTCAGTTATTATTGTTTTCATAAATTACTAATTTGCATACTCTAATGATTGTATGGAATTGGTCTTATGTTGAAAGATCAAATAATATATATAATACATATATATTCTGAGGAATTATTCTATCTTTCCAGAGTAATAATAGCATATTCAATTATAAGATTTTATTTCCAATTTCTACGAAAGGTATCACTAAATCTAAGAATTTGGTGGTTGTATTTATTTGGAAAAGAATTTCAATTACAGTTTTCGAAATGTAAAATGAAAGGGGGATAAATAAAACAATTAAACTTAAACGTTTTTCTCTATCTTATCTATATTATTACAAAAGTAATTTATACATTTTTAAATTTTAAATGGATGGAAATGCGGCATACATATGGTTTGTAATGTTATAAACCATTACATATGGTTTATAACCGTAATTATATACCAATATATATTCATATTCATCAGTAATCGTAAATTTGTATTGAACTATTGAAGGTATTAAAATAATAAAATGTAACTATTGAGCTATTTTCATTTGAAGTATTTTTTTTCATATTAAATCTCTAATTATTTTCGCATAAGAAAAAATGCATTTTATGATTCGAAATTTTAAGTCTAAAGTCGAAATGCTTTAATTGAAAATCACAATGTTTACAGTTTCTTATGTAATATCTATCACAGTTAATAAAGAAAAATCCTGATTTATAATTTGTAAAAGTTTAAAAAAATTATTTTGGTTAACTCCAAAAATATTTGCTATTCGAATTATTAAAATATCTAAACTGGTCATACACGGAATGGAAATGGAAGTATTAAGAGGAAAATTGAAAAGCTACGTGACTTGGCTACCTCCATAGAATGATCGCACAAAACAGCAATTCTAGTATGCTTTCAATGTACGATATTCCTAGTCATTTATATTATCATATTTTATTATTTTACAAATGACAAATAATTAAATGATATAATTATATAAAATTTTGGAAAAAAATCTTCTTATATTATCTACTAGGGGACAAAAGGATTAAGATGAATTCAGGCTGCAGAGCCCAAAGCCCTTCCCTCGGCGAGGACATCGACCAAGGGGACAGTGCTTTTGCCACTGATCTTGGTGGAGCGACCTATCTGAACAGCCGGTTAGGACCCCTTCAGCCCACCAAAAAACTTGATGTGCCTATGAACTCCGGCAAAGAGGGGAACTTGAGCTCACCATGGATAGCACTGTTCTTGGCTCTTTGGAGTGAAGTTCCTCTGACTATTCGCTGAAGGAGGGAATTCTGGAAACTCTCAGCTTTTTGAGCTATGTGTTGAAAAGGTGTCGCAGGAGCGGGGCACCATAGAGCAGAGGAGTCGGTCGGATGATTCCCTTGCAATCTTCAACTTGAGCCGAAGTGAGATCTGCTGTGAAGTAAGCAGGTAGTAGAGTCTGTAGGACTTCAACCGAGCCAGTTTGAGTCTCTCTCTGACGTGACTGGAAAATGTAAGATGCCTATTAAGTGTCACCCAGAGATTGACAATGGTGTTCGAGATCCTTCGGCTTTCGCCGTCCACTTTGAACCGCTGGGGGACTTTTCCTTTCTAAAATGACATGGCTATCGCATCCGTCTTTGCAGGGTTAACCCTAATACCGTCTCTCTTCAGTGCTGCTACAGTGGTGGCAGAACCATTTTCGGCATGTTCGTTGGCTTACTTTTGACTTATGCTAGAGGATAGGATGCTACCACTGCCTCTGGGTGATTGCAGGAGACTACTGAAACGACGAACAGTAGAGGTCCCAGCACAGAGCCTAGAGGGTCTCCGACAATCAAACCGGACAATTGAAATTTGAAATATGTTTTTTTTTTCCACAGAAGTAGTCCTTTGTAAAAGCGCTGTACAGGCATCTGTTTGGTCAACTGCATTATTGGCTAAAAATAAAATAATATTTCGCTTTTTTAAGAATATTTTGGTTTGAACTATTCCCACATATATTCTTAGTGTGTATTAGTATTCGTGGTCTAGCAATGTTGCAGATTATTCGAAGATGAAATGCAGTACACGTATTTTGTAAGTTTTGTTTTCTGTTTTGCATAGAAAGCATAGTTCGCGTTTTATTTATATTTTCGAAAATCGCTTGCAAGCATAAAACCGAAAATATTTACAAAATTGTATTTTTTTTTGTTTATTTTGGTTGTGAAACCCGCGGGTGGCATGGTGACAGGCCTGAAATTCGGATTCATTTCTTCACAAAACATAAAGAATTACTAAGTAAGCAAAATTACTTCAATTTTATTTTATTTATTTTTTTTTTTTTGGAACCTTAGATGACTGGGCTATAAAATCCAAGGCGGAGGAATTTGCCGATACGCCAACTTTACTTTGAGACGACAATGACGTTCTGCAATATACACCACAATACATAAAAATAGATTTGACGAATCTTCTGGAAAGTCGCTGACAAGTAAGACTGACTATAGCTTGGTACGCCAATGAACAGTAAAAAAAGTCAATCCTTATAAAAAAATATTTCATAAAAATAAATACCAATTTTTTTCTATTAACAATACTACCTCTCGAAACATATTTATATTTGCATATACATACAAAATAATAAAAACGCGTCTCTATGCTTATAAATAATATATCAATGAATATAAATTTATTCAAATGAAGCTGTTAAAAATAACAGAAATATTATATAAAGAAAGCAAAATATACTTGCTAAATACTCCATCCTCGACGGTTCTTGTTCATAAATTTCTCCCCTGAAAGCTCTGTCCCCTACCCAGCAAATGGGGACCGCTCTTCTTTATCTGCGCATACTAACTGAGGTTTTTGCATACTACTACCGCTCTGATATAATTTCATGTCCTCCGCTTTAACAATTACTTCGTAGGGTTTTTAGGGAGTTAAAAAAAAAATAATGAAAAAGTTAGCTAGCTCTACTATAAAACCCCTCCGAAAAAAAGGGTGGTAAAATTTCTAAGGCATAAAATGTTAAAGATAAGCAATATAATTAATTTTTTTCCCGTTATTCATAGCAGTTTATAACTTAATTAATTCGTTGCTTTTTTAAAAATAATAATAATAGATGCTTAGTGACCCCGAAGGATTGATGCTGATACCACCAATCGCTCTCTACCTATTCGCAATCCACCCATCTACGCCTCTGTCTACCCTCCGAATGCTTACACTTTGGATCAGTATTTATTAACTTCACAGGAACCTGTTAGTTACTTAGCCCTACAACCTCACACGCCCATCTCGTTCTATGCAATTCTTTTTTTTTTTTTTTAAATACTTTTTATTTATTGATAGATATTACAATCTGCCACACATTTGTGGGCAATAGGTAATAGTGATGAATGATCTCATACATACTAAATAAAATAAATAGATGAATGAAAAAAAAATCTCTCTTAAAATATATACAAACAGAAGAATAAACAAAATGGACATAATCAAACTGTGTGTATGAAAAAAATATATAACATAATGATAATATAATATAATCTCTAGCCACATTTACACTCTAATAAACAATATTTACACCGTCGACCTGAGGATCTCTGAGCCCACTCTATCTCCAACGTGTGAGCTCAAAAGATCCCAGCGCATCTCTCTCGCCGCATCACTGGTATTGAGCCAGTGGAGGATGAGCAAGTGCGCTAAAGCCGCAAACCTATGCAATTCTATCGCCTGAATTATAATTACCGCGTGTAGTTCCCGTAGTTCAGCGTTGTATCGTTCTAAATTCTCCGGTTAGCTAGTTAGCACGAAACTCTAAGACGCATAACCAAACTGATTGTAGGAGGTCGCATTCTGCATCCTTATAAAACAGTAGAAAGAATAATAG
Organism: Halyomorpha halys; assembly: GCF_000696795.3. Classification (NCBI taxonomy): domain Eukaryota; kingdom Metazoa; phylum Arthropoda; class Insecta; order Hemiptera; family Pentatomidae; genus Halyomorpha; species Halyomorpha halys. The sequence goes on from NW_027114928.1 coordinate 1,291,673, forward strand.
TAAAAATAAGATATTTTATTAAACAAATATGTTGTTATATTCATTTGTTTAATATATAAATAATTCCGTATAATTTCAAATTATGAGGAAGATTTTCGGGGTTGCGGTCAAAAGAGAACACAAATTTATTTTCCGACGCTTCGCCCCGCTTTGTAGAGCTTCGTCAGGGCTTCTCACGTTGATAGTTATTTTCAATATTCTTTGCATCAATGATGATAAATCAATTATCTTTATAGGAACACTAGTTTCCATGATTTTTGGTAAAATTAATTCACAAAATGTTGATTATTAACTGTGAAAAAGAATTTTTTTTAACGACTATTTAACATAAAGAGCAATATCCTATATTTAAGCAAATTTCCTCAACTTCAAAACATGTACAATTACGTTTTTCCGTGATGGTAGTTTTAAGAGTAGGTAGTAGATGTCATTCTGTATAACACTTCAATAATTTTATCTTCATTGTAATATTTTCTTGGTAGTCCTGAAGGAGATCTCAAATGTAGGCCGACACTTTCCCATTCAATGATTAACTTTTATCTTTTATTTGTATGTATCAACCATTATTACAATCACCCCAAAAACATCCTTCCTTGTAACAAATTTAGTTTTAAATTTTAATTATTTATTATTTTTTAGACTGAACATTTTTTTATGTTTATCTGTGTAGGATTAACAGTTTTCATGATATTCGCCACAATAAGTTCACAAAATTTTAATTTCTCTTTGTTAAAAAACAAAATAAGAAAAACTATATCTCAGGACAGGTCGTACAGATGACTACTGGCAGCTAAACAAACAGCTAGTTGAATGTAATATTATCTCGTTTATTTTGGTAGAAATATAGGTTTTTTAGATATTCTCCAAATTAAAGTTGCAAAATGTTAATTTCAATTAGTTTAAGAAATAATGTTGGGCATAGAACAACTATATCAGCAGAACCCATTAGACACACGGAGTGGCTATTTCTAGGTTTTCTAACAATTTATCACTCCTAAAAATCCACCCAGGTTCTATTTTCTACATTTTATTGGATCAATTAGTTGCTGGAAATTAATTGGTCTGGCCTGTCGAATCCTTACAGACTAGTCCCGTAGGAGGGGGGCGGTGCCCTCCCGTAGAACAATAGTGAAGACGGGAGAAGATTATTGGAAGAAAAAAGTTCCATGTTCCTTCCCTTCTCCAGTCCTTAAAAGAAACTAATTGCTTTTCCTCCGAGGCTCCAGCAGCCTCACTGAGTGCTTTGTTAATTCGATTTAATTCCAAGTCCTGTTGACGCTTGGTCCACCTGCCTCAGATTTAGTTACTTGGTTCCTTCTGATTGAACTCGTCAAGCTTGGAAGAGTCTTAGTTTTATCATTGCATCGAATAACTAACATTAACTCTAAGTGAATTTAGTATTTTGAAGAAATTATTTTCAACATGGGCGTACTCTATGGGGAAGAGGGCAGTCATGTCTTCCCCCTAGAAGTGAAAAAAGAATTATTAATTTTCCTTTGCAAGAAAATAATTGTTATAACTAATTAAACATTGCTATAATTATGTATAGTTTTCTTAACATTTTGTTTTCATTCGTCTTTTCCGTGCTGATATGTCACAACACCAACGACCGCCCCCTCTAAGTTTTAATCCTGAGTACGCTCTTGATTAGAAACTACTAAGATTGTAGACCTGGCAGGCGATAATATAAGAATATAGACTTTATGAGAATTCATTATAATGGCTAGGCCGTCAAATGAATTCCTTCGTTTGGAGTGTTTGGTTCGTTAGTTTATTTGTTATTTTTTAATTATTATTAGTTTATCAGCATTTTCGTTCAAGAGTCTATTATTATATTTTCACATAACAATTGATGACATTGGTTTATTTAAACATTTATATATTTCCCTCTCATTATTTAAAAACTTTACCATGAAACAAATTTAGACTTATATACTCTTTTATCTATAAATAGTTGATATCTGTGCGATATTTACTCTATAAAGCCGTATTACTGTATTCTTTTTATTTAATTTTATATTGTTGCAATAACTTGGTCATACTATGTTAGGGAACTTTTCTCATAACAGATTGATTTCAATTTGTATAAAGGTTAAACTGTCACGAAAGTGAGACAGCTAGGTTGCGTCCTTATAAATTTATTTGAATCTATTGTCAGTAATTTCGAAAAATTGCCTATACTGTTATCCCTCCCAAAACTTTGAAGATAATTTTTTTTAATTTATTTGTTGATATTTACAACTGTATAAAAAAATACAACCAGTAAATTTGATCATAATGACATAATGATATGATACAGGACTACCCAGTAGTAGAACTCTAAAACCAGTTTACAATATAAGGTCACGAGGCCATCTTCTTTTCAGGCACCTAGGAGGATTGCCAGGAATGGAAGAGGAAGCAAGTTTAGAAACGAGTGGGTTTGGGTGGTTAGGGAGTTTATTATGGAAGGAATAATATCGGGTTCGGGCTAGATCGGTTACATAAGGAACATTTAGGTCTTTATGGATGGTTTTATTAGTAACAAAATAAGGAGCATTGAGGATTGAAGATAATTAATTCCAAATTTAGGAAAAATCAAAACATTGTTTTTTCCGCCCTTAAAGTTGCGAAGTTAAGACAGTTCATTGTCAAGGCATATACCTGTGACAATCTCTAGACTCTCATTTAATGTACAAATTTCTATCACTCCAGACCAGGTATCATATTACTATAACAGCAGCTATCGTATTATTTATAGAATGACAGTGGCTGTGACAATAACTGCAATGATTGAAGACTTCATCGTTACAAATGCGATACCGTAATACATGTACACTTTTAGTATGTAATTAATAAGATCATGCCCAGGCGCCAAATTTTTGTTTCATACGCAGAATATTCATTTCGTTCAATCACTGTCTTGTTACTTTTAACAATGGCTTTATAATTTTAGAAAACCAGATTGGATTCTGAACATTACCAGAATCTCTGCTCCATTCCGATACTATTTCAATATTTGAACTGGGAATGTCGAGGAACATCGTTAATCATGGAAGCCCGATCAGACGTCTGGTAAATAAGAAAGGAGATGGTATCTCCGGGTGGGATAAGACCGGTGCAAACAGATCCCAATCCCGCTCAGAGTCCAGAAGTTTATTAAACTGCCTCCAGATCGGATCCTAAAGGAGGCAGATCTATGAATAATTCAAGAGGGGGAGGGGGTTTCGGGACGAAGAAGGCCGCCCTAACGGACATTGGATAATCTAGTAATGTGCCTGTACTTGCGCTCTCCTATATGTGATAGTGGATTGCCCTAGGCTTTCCATCGATCGATCTACGACTGCTAGCGGTAGTCTTCTCTTTTTCCAAGTGCAGGAGACTACCTCGAGATTGGCTTCTCTGTACCTCTTGTCCGTTAGATTAAAGGCTATTCTACAGAGATAGTAGCCTAGAATTTTTATAAAATAAAAGGGCAGGATCTTGATCCCTAGCTTCCAATTAGTGCTATAATTGCCTTTCTGAAAATTTCGCTGTAGTGTTCACGTGTGTTTGGGAATGTAAATTCGGTTTGGTGCGGGAAAGGAATAAATGTTTAGCCTTTAAAACTGAAAATTTCCACTCTTATTTTTTGTTTTAGGAACAGACATATCCAAGATATCATTTACTGTCATTCACTTTCGATGAAATTCTTTCCGAATTTGTGCGGGTATTTCTATTAAATATATAATATAGTTCTATTAAATTCCATCCCTTACTTTCGTATACGCTTGCACCAACACATTTTTCTTGACACAATTATGTTTCCAAAACAGCTCGTCCGATAAGGACTAAAGTTTGGGACTAGTAGAAAACAGTCCAGTAACAGATTACTTATACCACTTACACGCTAAAGTATTTTACTCGGTATGCCAATATTTAAAAAAAAAAAAAAATGTTCTGCAGGAATATTATTCTTAAACACGATTTTAGTTCACATCTATCAAAGGATGTTTTTTCTATAGTATTCATATCATACGTATACATTTTTTCTTCTAATTATTTTATCGAAGGACTGCAACTCAGCAGTATCAATCTTCTAACTTTTTAATTAAAAATTGTTTTCATATTTTCCTCCAACTTTCCTGGTTTTTAAATAAGAATTGAATCCAAAACAGTCTCGGTATGTCGATGTTTACTTATTACGTTTTTGTTCAAAATTTAAAGTTATTTGAAAAACTATAAAAAAATGTACAGTAAAATAAAAATAAAATTGCAAATGAATATGTGAACATGGATCTTGTGTTTTTTCTCCCTAATTATTGAAGCTAGTTGAACGTACGATGAAGTAGTTAATAACGTTTATCGCAGGAGGAATAGCAGCATCCATAATGATATTGTCCAAAATAATTTCAACAAATGTTGATTTTTCATTATTTAAAAAATAATTTTAGCCAGTGAACAAATATCTCAGGAGGAACTATGTATGGAAAATAAAATTGAAGCTATGTAAATACTAAATATCGGGAAATTGTTGGATTTTTTTTTTGTAGGAATAGTGGTTACCATGATAGTTCAATAAATTCTAATATTGATCTATGGTTATTTGCTATATATTGCTTTTTAAAAAATCTGTGTTTTGGAAATTATTCAACGTAACTTTAAAATATGGGCTTTTAATTGTTGTGTACAGTAGATGTTATTTTTTACAGTTTTTAAATATTAAAAATGTTCTTATTAATTATTGCTTGTTTTATTTTTATGGTAATATGAACAGTATAAGTAATTAAGGCGTTTAATTGGAATAACTTTATTGATTACTAAACGTAGATAACTTTTCGAGATCTTCCCACGTAGTACTCGACTGAGGTCTAGTTTACGAAATCTTAGGATAGTTCTACCGGCAGTTATAAATTAGGCAAAAACCTATAGCGCAAATGACCACCAACAAGGAACCCTCCAAACGAGAATTTCTGTGGAAAACACAAACTTTTCCCTCCGAGTAGGAATAATGCTGATTTGCAATGCAAAATCCGACGGGAGGGCGGGTGTTGTTCTTCCTCTGCATTGTGAAATGCGGTTGAATTTTATGAATGAATTACGAGACCCTGCATGTATGCCTTGGCGTCTGCAGCATGGAATCGACGTCAATATATCTGATACATGTATAAGTAAATGTTCTCGGAAAGAGAGCTATGATGTATGTACATAAATGCGATTTCACCATTATGACATAAGACTAGCCTGCCCTGAATACCCCCACCATAAGGGAGAGCACCTGATGGCTTACCCAGAACTGGTTTACTCTGTAGGAAGAAATCGATTCTCTTACGTTAGAATAAAATATTCATCCAGTGTAACAACATTATTTATACAACACACGAAGAAAGTTTAAAAATGAATAAAGGTTTGATTTCGGAATTGTCTCTTCAACGGAAGGACAATCTATAAAAATACTGAAGGCCTTAAAGAAGAAAAAATTCAGTTAATGAAAATAAACATTAATTAACCAATAAACATTAACAGCTCCCTAGAAAATTTTGCTCATCAAAACTACTGAAATGACATTTTTTTTATGAACCTCAAGGGAAAAATGAAAAAAAAAGGCGAGGTCAAATGAGAAAATTTGTTATTTTTCAATATCGAAATTGCTAAGTGCCTTTGAATATAATGAATAAATAAATATTTATGAAAGTAGGTTATTGAAAATGAGGACGATAAATAGGTCCTGCAATACCTGGAAGGATGAAAGAAAGAAAATATATCTGTGCTTCAACTTCATATTAAAATCAAAGGGTTTGTGGTCCTGGTAGGAGTTAGGTCATAAGAGACTCAATTTTTGTGCAGTAAAAACACGAAAAAAACTTTTTTTATCATGTACTTAGAACATCTAAATTACCCAATGATAAACTTTATTGTGCAATTTATAAGAATAATATATGCATAGAATTCTTATCTAACCTTGTTTAAATCAAAATCTACTTTTTCAAACGAATTCTGTCCTAAGCTGAAAAGTTAAGGGGGTGAGCTCTAGCAGTATATATTATTTGTAAATCACATGAGGACAGTATAACGCAATGTTAAAATTACCTCCTTTTTTTTTTTAATGAATCATTTAAAAAATTAAATTCTAGAAACAATCTCCTTGAGTTGTATTTCACTTTTCCTAATTCCCGAATTATTCATTATTTCTTCAATATTGTAATTCAGATTTTTTTTTATTGCATGAAGAACGAAATAATCACCTGAACCAAAAATTTTAAAAGTAAATAAGATTTTCGGAATTTTAGTATTTTCAATAAAAATTTTCAACATAATTTGTAGCAGAATGCAACCATTATTAATAAATAACAGCTTAGCGAACCCAAAGGTTCGATCCCGAAACCACGAATACCACGTTCTCTACGTACATCTGTCCAGTGATGCCCCTACAAACCTCCAGTCTTAAAACAATCCTTCCACCTCTATTTCGGTCTACCCCCACTGGGATATCTGTCGTGTTTATTTTGCAATCATTATCATTTGTTTTAAATATAATTCAAACATTAAAATTTCACATTAACGCAGTGAGCGTTAACAGTTGATTCCCAAGGACAAAGAAGTTTGTCTTCACCGCCCGCAGTTAGTGGCAGTTTCCATCGTTGGAGGTCGAGATAGGAATAATTGAGATCTTATCATGGATCATATAATTTAATATTAATTGTTAGTTTTGTAAAGATATTTATAGTTTTTTTCATGAATGAAAAAGAAATTTGTGTAAGTTAAAACATGAATACAATAGACCAAAATGAAATAGGTTTGGCTGAATATACAGCTAGGGAACAAAAGATGCAATTTCACGGAAACCCGTCCTCTAGTCATTAATGTTCCTCAAACGTCTGATCTTATCATCTATTAATGTCAGGTAATAATTTATGTAGAGGAAGAAGTTAGTTCCAATTCCTGTTAGACAAGCTTTCTTAAAAATAAAATTATTTAAAGATATAATTAGTGATATCTGATTCTGACTTAATACTTAAGAAATTGTTAAAAATACACAATAAAATGAGTTATTAAAAGTTTTAATTAATTTTTTTAATTAATTTTGAAAAAATAAGCTTCAATTCCGTGACTTGGAACAACGATTCTCTAAAATCCTGGTCCTGAGAAACATATTGTGAAACGTGGATGGGCAGTTTTCTTTTCTTTTTGTGTTATAACAACACAATCTCTTTAGAGCTATATTTCAAATAGCCGGCGGGACGAAAACAAAATAGTGGAATCGGTGTTCCGGTTTTTAAAATCAGATGATTTGCTGTCACAAATATGTTTTTGAACAGACGGAAAAAAATAATTAATAATAAAATAAAACAATAAAAGAAATAGATATAATAGTAACAATAAACATTACATTTGTTGCAAGAATGAATAAGAAATCAATAGGGTTGATGACCCATAATGTTTTACGTCAATAAACAAAAACAAAGAAACAACAGAAGCTGAAGGATTCTGAGAATTTTTTTTTTGCATGGAAAATTTTAATCTTTGACACTTGCATGACGTTACACCATAAAAAAAAAAAATTGACCTCCAAAAATTGATACTTGTTACTTCAAGGCACAGAAATTGTGTTGTTGAATACAGGAAAAGCAGAAGATTATTTTGAAAATGTTATTTCATTATATTTTTGTATTTATTCTCTAGTCGAAGAAGGATTACTAAATTTATTTACTCTACCATAATTTTGATTATTGTCTTTGTTCTGTTTATTGTGCCACGGATTGAATTCACTGCTACACTGGTTTGGGGTCGTTGTAGGGAAGATGATGAGTTGTGATCATGTAAAGTAAACAGCAATTAACAGAAATAATTGAGTAAATATGGCTAGTCAAACAATGGCACCATAATGAACACTAATCCAGTCTGTGCCTATGTTTCGTTCGTATGAAATGCTGGAGGATTAACACATAATTACTTATTGTTGGATTGTTAGAGAAAGCCTATACTGACTTAATACGAACTTAATAAATTTTGTGTGATTTGTTTTGAATAATGATTAATATGACTTGTTGGAGTTTTTAACTTTTTTTTTAAACGAGATGTGTAAATAGTTTAATTTATTATTTAATAAAATGTTTATTACTATTTTTGTTTATATTAGGGTTGTTTTATTAATAATATAAACTTCAACATGACGTTGTACTGTTGTTCTTTTATGTTGTAAGGGTTAACAACGATTTTATCAATTCAGGCTTATAATTTTAACAGTTGACGATTCCGAGAATGTTGAGGATATAACCTGGCTTGGATGAATGGGCATAATGAATGGAGTAAGCAAGCAGAAAAAGTGAAGCCAAAAAGGCGTTCTTTATGTGCTCTTCAGGGTCGTGGTTGGGAAGAATGAAAACCTATCACTAGCTGCCTTCGTGTTTCAGTTTAGATTACAATAGCGGGCATTCCTATTAATTTCAATGTAAATCTTTTTTTCGTGGGCCTGGCTTTTGCTTTGAATAGGTATCTCGTCAGTGGAAGTCTGAAGTGTTTCGTTACCCAAACCAACTATTTAGGTGGCAAGTTGTAATACAATCATCTCATGGGAAGATGAAACACATCATTTTATTAATATACAGGATGATGCAGCTTGTATTAATCACAGAGAGAATTTTTTATTTGAACATTACTTTAAAGATTTTACTCTCATTAGCATAAATAATATTAAAATAATACTTATTATTATTGTCAGTATATGTTTAATACTTATTTATTTGTCAGTTTGATTAATTATTTATAGTATTAATCATATAATACTGTATACTTTATACAGATTTATTATTTAAAATAATTTAACCATTAACATCATTATTTGTCAAATATATTCTGTTTTAATTTAAGTTCATTAATTTTTTACATACATTTTACCCGTTTTTTCTTTTGCGATACTCTCACGTTAATTTTGGATTTATTATTTTCTTGTTAAAAGTTAATTTACAATTCCCTTTCATTTATTTTCGTCTAATAAACCTCTTTTTTCTTAAATATTTTTATTTTTTATTTTAACAATATTTGGAAGTACTTACGTTACCGGCGTTAGTGGAAAAACGATCTTAGATGATAAAATGAATCTCATTAATTTTTTTAACGTCGCATCAACAAGTCCTTTGGTAAAAATAATGTTCATTAAGGTATACAATTTTTTTTCTTTCCATACCCATATGTCTTCTGGTTATTATATGTTCCTAGAAGAATTTCTTTTATTGTATATTTTCATTTCAAGGAGGGCTGTTTCACAATAATTCAAGATTCATTTTAATTATTGAAATTTTCGTAAATATCGAATTTACACTAAACCTAAAACTACAAATTTTATCATCACTTAAATTTGTACATCTTTGAAGGTTATCTTTTAGGTATATGTTGACAGAAGAAAGGATTACTCAGACTTATCACGTCTTACGGTAATGAAATTCCTTATTTTTACCTATTTTAAGTCTTCGTGGAGTTATGAATTATATATTTTCAATTATGTTCTTTTAACAATTTCTCATAGTACAACATTTGAAATGATTCTGATTTTCAGTAGATTTGGCGGTATGGGAGAACAATGGTTAGTCATATAATGAATTCGGACGTAATAAACGTTTATAAATTAATAACATTAAGTTCATTCATAAGTTAACGGGCTAATTGTATATGATGCAGAGTGCGGGTATGCACAATAATATCTGGTTTCGATCAAGGTAGATATAGAAAAAAATGGACTTATAAAAATTGTAAAATAAAATTCTTTCGCTCTCCTCAATTATTATGTTCAATTGAAAAGACTTGATAAAGGCTGAAAAACAAACTAATATTTCTGTTCGTCACACTAGCTTTCATTTCGGATAGGCTCTTTCATGGATACCTCATAAGATACTTGTTTTTTGTGGTAATGCAGAAAAAAAAGCAAATGATATAGGTGTTAAATTTATCTAGCCCCAGCCTGCCTGCTCTCTCAGAAGAAGTGCAAGGGCAGTTGGAATGGTAAATATACTTTTATTTTTGGGAAGGACGGCTTTAGGTTTAGGGTTACGACGGCTGTGATATATAAGAGAGGACTCCCTCCAAGGGCAACAAGGAAAAGCTCTCAACTTCCATCGCGGAGGAATAAGCCAATCCGAACACCCTGCAGCTGGATTTATGCGCTATGCTTGGGAGCCAGTAGCCAAACGCCAAACACCCTGTAAACTTGAAGCCAACAACATGTTATTCACTAGGAGTCCTCTCAAGCTGGCCCAATAAGCACTCTTTCTTAAACCCAGGTGCCCAGAGACCTGGTATTTATTACTGGAAGAATTTCAACCAGGAATATCAAACATGCTTAGGACATGAGTATGCTTGGGATGTTACAATTTTTTTGTTTAAATCAAGTAGCCTGAAGTGCTACTTTATATAATAAATTTTTCACATTTTTGGATTTTCACAAATACAGCTTTAACGGTTTTGATTTAACGCTATGAATTAATGCACAATTAAGTGGTCTTCAATGTCAGTTAGGTCTTATTTCCATTGAAATAGACTAACTTAGTAGTACAAGAGCCGGGAAGAAAAAAAGGCAGTTATCTCAGCCCAATTTTTGATTACTTTAATGAAAACTATGTATAATTAATAGTTAAAATTGATGAGTCTGCCAAGTATAGGGAACAAAAAATGGCGGCTGTTTCAAAACCTTAAAAAACATTAATTTTTCATTCGGAGCTCTATATCTTAAAATTGGTAGTTTTTAAGATATAGAGCTCCGAATGAAAAATTAATGTTTTTTAAGGTTTTGAAACAGCCGCCATTTTTTGTTCCCTATACTTGGCAGACTCATCAATTTTGACTATTAATTATACATAGTTTTCATTAAAGTAATCAAAAATTGGGGTGAGATAATTGCCTTTTTTTCTCCCCGTCTTTTTTACTACTTGGTTAGTCTATTTCAATGGAAATAAGACCTATCTGATATTGAAGACCACTTAATTGTGCATTAATTCATAGCGTTGAATCAAAATCGTTAAAGCTGTATTTGTGAAAATCCAAAAATGTGAAAAATTTATTATATAAAAAATGGCGGCTGTTTCAAAACCTTAAAAAACATTAATTTTTCATTCGGAGCTGTATATCTTAAAAACTACCAACACTAGAAAATCTAAGAGAATATTATTTAAAGAATAGTAAATTTGCTGAAATATGAGTCCTAAAAGAGCTATTTACATCCAATAGTTCTCGAGATATAGCTTTTTAAAAAGCAAAATTTCTTAAAAACCTACTGAAAGATTAGTAGTTAGTTAATTTATTTTGAGAAATCCATATCTCAGGAACTATCTTACATACAGATGTCTATTAGCACTCAAATTAAAGCTAGTTTAATGGACTATAAAGAAGTTTATGACCTTTACCTTCTTAGGAATAGTAGTTTTCATGATATTTGCTAAAATAAATTGATTTACGGTTGTTCGGACAATAAGTTTGATTTATGAAAAATTTCATTTCAGAAACAATTGGACGTACAGATGTCTGCCAGCACTCAAATTTAAGCTAGTTAAATTTACTACAAAATATTTTATTATGTTTATCTTTGTAGGAGTAATGGTTTTAATGATATTTGATAAAATAAACTCACAAAATGTTAATTTCTAGTTTTTCATATAAAATGTTGGATTTTTGAAAAAATATATCTCTAGATCCATAAGACGCACATATGTCTGCTAACACTCAAAATAAAGGAAATTTAACTTACTATAAAGTAGTTTAATACACTTATCTTCGTAGGGGTAGTAGTTTTTATGATATTCACATTTGAATAGAAATTTGGCAAATGAAAATTTGGCCGAGCAACTATAAATCAATTTATTTTAGGGCTCTTGTACTATAGCGCCTAAATGCCTAATTTTCAAAACATTTCCTCTAAAGAAGTTTTATTTTGTTTGTTTGAAAAAAATAATCAGTTCTCATTGTTAGAAATTATAAACAATGGATAAACAGAAAATAATTAAGAATTCAATATATAAGTAAAGGAGGAGAAAAGAGACATCAGGTTTGAATGAAAAAAAAATCAAAATGACGAAACTCCCAATTGCTTAATGGTTTCGTTATTTAACTGTTGTATTCTTGACAGAAACAAAATGTATATCTTCCTACGTAGATAAACCCTAAACTGAAAATGTCTATAGAAACACAAAAAAAAATTAAGAATGATCCTATTTCTGGTCTTTAAATACTTGTTTTTAGAAAACCACAATAATAATGATGAACTTCAACAGGAATTACCATTTACAGAAAACTTTGGGTTTGTAAAAATCTAAATTTACGACCCGAGCAGATGTTTCTCCATGTTTCTTCATGTTTTTTAGTTGTTTTTTTTAATTTTTTGCAGATTGTTCAAAAATATCTCAGTATGAGTAGACATTTTTCTCAATAAGCTTAATATAGGATGTTGGATTAAAAAAAAAAGTTGAACGGTGATGATTATTTTTATTTAAAACTGTCACCTCACCATTAATTGTAGCGATATTATCAACAGGACTTAAAATTATGAAATAAACAAGTTATGAATTATATATTTTCGCTATTTACCTTGTAACCCTTGAGTAAAGACACATATTGAAAATCTGTTCAAAAGTCCGTATAGTTTCTCCTGAACTAATAAAAACTCATTTCAAAAACTTTCCTAATTCAGTCAACTTTTATATCCGTTTTTTCCATTTGAATTGAACAATATCCCCAGCTGGAGAATACAAGATTTTTTACTGGCGGATGATATGTATAAAGAAAAATAGCACATAGGCGAATGGACTTAAATAGCTCTGAGAGTTATGACCGCTAATGGGTATATATTTCATGATTTCTGTTTCTAAACCTAATTAAAATTTAATGTGAAATTCGGATATAAATGAGGGGTTTTCATTAATCCGGACAAATAGCTAAAAACATAGGTAATTAAAAGCGCATTCCGGAAAAAAAATATTGTTGATACTGTTTGTAGAATATTTGAATTTAAAAAAAGAAGACAGAGGTATAATATTTGTTATTAATTTACTACGTATTAGTTTTGCCATAGGAGCTTAGAAAATTTAAAAATGTATTATCAGTGAATTATTGGTTGCCTTTTTCGCAAACAATGTAATTATTATTTGGCAGAAAATTGATTATAAAATGTTAATCAAGTTTTCATTCATAGGGGACTTTGTCTCAGATTATATTTATTTTTTCTTTTAATTTTATTATATTATCACAAAAATAAAAAAAATGATCTAGAAATAGTAAAATATTAATATTTTATTTTTTATGTTATATTTTATATGGATAAATTAGTACTATAAGTTCTAATTTGGTTAAAGCGTTATATGCGTCCTAAATTTTATATATAAATAATTAATTAATCATTTTACGGTTTACTCTATTTTATAATTATTATTACTATAGATATTTATCAAGTCTGAAGCAATTCATCATTTTCGAAATTCTCTATTAATATCGTGTCGCGTAGTCCATTTGCCTTCATACATAACTTTTTCAAGTTTTAATGGTATACTTCATCTATCTTCTTACTAAAACTTTTGCTTGACTCGACGAACGACTGTTCTTAATTCAATTCATTATTTATAAATATACATTTTTTTTTACGTTGTTTTTTAGTTGTTTTTTTTAAGTAAAAAAATAAAGTCCATGCATGAGGTTCAACCTTTATCAAAGAATAATATAGTAGTAAAAATATTATATAACTAATATATAAAAGTTAATACTAAACCTACAATTATTTTATAAAATTATTTTCAATTTCTATTTATTGTTCATTAAAGTTATTTTATTTGTAAATTTCCAATGAACTACAAACATTAGTTAGTGGTAAAGTAAAGTTTGTTATTAATTTCCGTTTAAATCTAAATACAAAAGAGTTAAATCCGTTATGTGATTTTTTTTTTACACTTGGTTCTCCTAGGTGGGCTTCAAAGATGTTTTCAAAGATTTTTCCCTCAAGTCATTTTTAATTTAATTTTGTTTAATAGTGAAATATTTATCTATAGGATTATATTTTTCTGATATATATGTCTGATTATGTTATTGATTTAATAGTAAAATGTTTATCTATAAGATTATGTTTTTTTTTCTGAAATATATGTCTGGTTTTTAAAGTTGTAATTATAAATCTTAAAGTAGGTGGAGCTTTTTTAGTATTAAATTGTAGATTTTTGTGGCTTTTCATCCTCCGTGGCATAGATACATTTAAACGGATATTGGATATATTCTAAATTTATGAAAAATCTGTATTCAGATATTCTTAGGTTACGTTACTGCCTACCTTTGGCAACTACCTCTGTTACAGTTGACACCACAAAATAAACTATAAAACTTTTAAGTTGTTATACTTGGAACAAATTGTATTCCGATTTTTTAGCAGTTATCATAAATTAATGTTTTTATTTTGTTTTATCTTAAATTATCTAACTTCTCAGGTTTCTGAGATGTCCAAGCTTTTGACAAACCTATGCAGCCTACTGCATTACTTTCTTCATATTCTGCTTTAAATTACTAAATCGTCAGGTAATGCAGTTTCACAGGGATTTTGATAGTTTCTATCTCACTGTTCCTGCATTGTATAATAAGTAAAAACTGTTCAAAGAAGTGCTCCATGAGGTATCCCACAAGTGAGATCAACAGGTTTTTACTTAATATTTCCGCCTTTTACTGCTAAAAGACACTGGTTAAAAATTATTTCAATAATGAATATCATTCTCTGACAGAGCAACGTTTTATCTTTTAACAACAACGTTGAGTACAGCAACACTAACGAGAAGCAAAACCTGACTTAAGCGCGCAGTATAAAACAGGAGTGACACTTAGCCCTGTGGGACACCCTATACTGTGTCGTATCCAGTTACCCTTTTTTGTTCCTCATCGTATCCCCGTGTCGTATGACTACGTGTCGACAGTCTGCGGGCAGGTGCAAGTGGCAGCTCTGATTAAATTGAAGCGTGTTTAGACTTCCTATGTCATGTGACTGATGTGTTTAAAAGGGGATAACAGTCAGTTATCTAAAATCAATTAGTTAATACGTGACTGTAATGTGAATTTATTATTATTGAAGTCAGGTTTATCTTCACTATGGGCATATAATTCTGTATTTATTTAATCATTTTTCATCAAATCAATGATTTCTTAGGAATCGAAAAGGTTTAATCCAACCAGTATCTAATAACTATAAGGTTTAAATATCGAAAATGTATTTTGTCGCATAAATAATTGCGGTATTTAAGTGAAATATTACTCCCGCGACGTTTGCCGTACAATTTGCACAAGTTTAGAAAGCGAGATGCAATTATGAAAAATCTTTTTTTTTTTTGTTTTTTAGAAGTGTAAGCGTTTTATGAAATTAATTTAGTGTGGGCTATTGTTTATAAAGTAAAATATGGCATTATCTAAAAATTCGTAACCTAAACCAATACTATAACTTCTGATCTAGTTAGTATTATACACCAATTTTTTTTTTGTAGTTTTAAATTTTTACAGATTGGTTAAGGTCAGAAGGTTTTGATGAACCTAGCAGTTGATACATGCCACAGGCGAGGCGTATGTAGAATGGGCACTAAGACTAAAAAAAATTCAGATTTGAAAAAGGGATTTTGATCGAGTACACCGAAAGTAATTCCACCATAGATTGGAAATGTTAATGTCTGCTACTTCAGGACAGTCACAATAAAATTATATGACAATGTAATAGTTATGTTTTGAAAAGCTTTGGAATTCATTTTTAAACTAGGTTTTGAACCCACTTTCATTTTTATGAAAATTAGGTTTTGACATTTAGCTGGTATACGCTACCGGAAGTTAGTAGTCGCACTATAAACTGGAAATATGGACATCTGACATTAGAACATATATAATAAAATCTTATGTCAAAGAACTAGTTTTATTATGCAAAAGTTTGTCTCACTTTACGTTTGATATTTAGTTTAAACCTAGATTCTACTACCCTATTTACAACAGTAAATTTCTTTTTGAAGTAGGTATTCATACATATCTGGTCACGCCACCAGAAGTATTATACTTGAAAAAAACTATACCGCTCATCAAGAGAAAATCTTAATATATTATATATTATTTGATATATGAGTGTCTATGAGCATATAAATTGGGGCTCGATTAATTCACCAAGTAGAATTTTAAGATGATTATCTCCGCACGTGTAGTAGTTTTTCCCATGACTTTTGCTAAATGAATTCACAAAATGTTGTTTCGTTTTGTTATGCAGTTGTTCGATGAACTAAATTATTTCTAATTCAGGTTATCGAACAACTCTACCTAAAGAAGTATTAGATGTACAGATACATACACGTGACCACTCATATCAAAGCTAAGGAAATGCGAAATCAGAAATTAGTAATGAATATTTTCTTAAGACTTGTATATTTACCAAAATATGTACAAAAAGTATTGATTTTCGTTTATTGGGAAAAAAAATGTTGCTTTTTGAAAAACTGTACCTCAGGAACTATTGATTTTGAGCTACATTTCTGAAAAATTACTCTACTGTAAAAAGTGTGCTATTAATTTTTTATTATTGTAGGTTGTCCGAAGAATATCTAACAATATAAAAATTTAAGATTTTTCTTTAATATAAATAAAATGAAATTCAGGGGGCTTTACCTGAACTACTTTTATATCTACTTACTAAGGTTGAGAAAATGCATATACTGTATCTTTCATACAGTCTAGGTAAAAATTGAATTATTTTTCTAACCAAAAAAAGTTTTTTTTTCTTTCAAAATATTGTCTTCGTTGGTTGTTATATAAAATTTGATTGCAATCGATCTCAGGTTCATATTTCTAGTCTACATTGAGATATATTCAGGACTGAATAACAAAAACTTTCTTCTAATCGAAGAATTTTGTTCCCCTGTATTTCTGTTTTAATAATTTTTACAATAGACCAGGAGCTCGTCGCATTTTTTTTAGTTTTAATACAATCAATTTTAGATGTTCAATATAATATCATATAATATTAACTTGAAAAAATATTATTTTCTATGAAATCCGTTCAAGCAGGAAGCATATTTTATGGTTATTTTGTCGATAGGAAAAAAAAAATTTATTAATCTGATTATATTTTTTTTTTTTTAAGAAAGATTTTATGTATCAATACAGAAATATTTCGTACCTCAAAAAATGTGAGTATTTTCAGTACATTAACTATAATAATTAATCTTAAAAAATTAAACTATTGGAAAAAAAATATTTTCTACATTTATTTGTTTGACTTTTTTATATATACAAACTTATTTATATAGTTTTACTATATGTTATATAGCACCAAAATTTTTTTGTATTTACAAATGATAGAATTTTCAAAATAGTAATATAGTATATAGTCGATGTGGTATTATCATACTAACATTTCAAGGAATATTTGTTGTCAATTTGAACCAGTTAGAAAAATGAATCACTTTTCCCATGACCTTTGGACTAAACAGGTTTTTCAAAAACAGGATTTTTCCTTCACCTCTGACTTTATATAATGTGAACATCTTCCTATGCTAAACATCTGATTATATCACTGACCTTGGCCCTGAATGTTTCGTTATATACATGAAGTTAACACAGCAATTATTATTATAAATATTTTTTTTTCATATCTGTCATTACACTTCAAATCATAAATAAGAATTAAAAACAATAAGTTATAAATACAACGTTGTCTATTATTTAATTTTTTTTTTTAACTTTCGTTATAATTTAATGTATATTTTTACATAGCATGAAAAAAATACCATATAAGCCAGTAATGCTGCTTCTAGTTCCTCAAAATATTATTAAAAATAATTAATAATTATATAAATATTAGTAATAACAGAAATATTTAAGATAAATATTATATTATTATATAATAATAATTATTAATGTTAAAATTAATAGTATAATTAATGGTATCAATACCATCATAAAATATGGCACAAGAGATTATTGGGGGTATGAAATACAAGAATGAATTCCTATATATTTCTTTTTTTTATTAAAAATGAATCGTTGAAACAATGGCACATATCAAAAATGTATTATTTTTTATTATGTATTATATATTTATTATGTACGAGTAATATTCTCCGTACTTATGCTATTTTTACATGTAATAAAATAAAATGATTACTTATTTTAACCACATCAAAATTCAATTATTTAAATAAAGGCAATTTACAATGAATATTATTATTTGCTCCAGCTTTATGATTTCATCTTGCCTTCAGACATTAAAAAAAAATTTTTGTTTCAGTCTTATTAACTGTATACATATCGTCTGTGTTCAGTAAAAAATGTGGTCTAACAATTTAAAGAGAGTGAAGAATTTTTTTTTCAGTATCTTTTTAATATTTTTTGTTTATTAACTTGTGATATGTTAATATTTTTGTGAGGCTGGAACATACCCTAATTATTTTTCAGAAAATTAAACAAATTAATATCAATGTATGCCCCAGTTAAATGAGGAGAGCTGAAAAAAGTTCTTTAAATTACCCCTTTTTAAAATAACACAGTTATAAACACACAAAAAATCAAATGATTCTTAATTTAGCTTTATATAATTTAATTATTTCTGTGTTGTCCAAATGTTTAATAAATTAGCTTGATTGTTTTGTTGTTGTAATATTAATATGAGACCTAACGAAGAATTTATAATAGAATGTATTGAAATTCTACACAATATTTTTCATTTAATTTAATTAAGCACCCGTATGATATATTTCTTCTTCTACTTTTTTTTTTTAAATGTTTTCCAAATGCCAATCATCTTCACTGTTTTGAGATATCTACATTTTCTGATGCTTTACTTAGGTCTACATGTCTACACTGCATCGTGGTTTGAGAATTAAACTTAAAACTTTAAAACTTAACTGTAAACCATTTTGTTGTAATTCTACATCATCTATTCAGAAACTAAACCTGAACTTCAGTCAGGAAAATTTACTACTTTAATGCATGTTTGAGATCATTATTTTTTAGTATTATACAAAAAAAAAATGTATATATCATGCAAATGTAAACAGACAGTTTCCTAAGTTATTTTTGCTTGTTTTGGGCCATTAATTAAATGGATGCACAAGATCTAAGCAGCTTAATCTGTAATTTATAAATTTGCCCAAAAGTTCATTGTTGGATTAAAATAAATCAATTTAAAAAAAAAGATTAGAGTAGCAATATATTTATTTCACAGTAGGAATATAAAATAAATATATTGTCAGTGTTTGTGTTTCGGTTTTCAGAAGATTTTTTCTTTACGAATGCCAGTTTTATGAACAACTATTATCGTTCTATATAAGCTAGTATGTTTTAAAATTTTGAGTAGTTATGATGAGAAGCATGTCCTAGATTTCTCAAAAGTGTGTATTTCGTAAGGACTAATAATCTTTTGAAGGTTCATCGTTATGGTGATGAGATGCAGCATTGGCTTATATTACTTTTAAGAGGAAGCACATTGTCGAAGGAACCAAAAGAACTGACGAGGTCAAAGATTATTGCCAGAGCTTTGGGACAGAAGGGAAACCATTTGTAGTCGTAAAGCCCAGGCAGAGAATACTTATGTAAGTAACCCTTTCCACTCAAGTCTAAAATGTTACCATCTGCCACTTCCACCTTCCCGGACTGAATGAACTTTATTCCAAAAGTCCCCTGGACTATTCTATTAATTTTATGAATTTTTTTCAAGCACTTAAATGTTTGTAGATTATATTGAAATACTTAGAACCTATTTAATTCCATGAATCCTAATTGAATTGCAAAGGAACAGCGAAAACCACTAAAGAACAGTTGTACTATTTTTTTATTATTGAATTAGTATTCGTTTTCCGACCGGATAAAAATTTTATAGATTAAGTGTGTTGCGAAGATCTGGAACGCGTTTTAACTAGAAAGACACATACACTTTCAAACATCTTAAGTATTATATGAATATAAAAAACTAAAGATCCTATTTTGTAATGTAATCTGAACATTGTATCTTCAATATTATTAGT
>NW_027114928.1:1311680-1319683 GCF_000696795.3 Halyomorpha halys
TGTATTTTGTTTTTTTAAAATCGGGAATCAGTCCATGTGAACACATAATAAAAATATTTAGTATTTTTTTATAATTAAATAAATAAAATAAATAGTGACCGAGAAACATCACTCACGAGCCTGACTAAAATACTAACTTTATTTGCCTATTAATCCTCTTTATGTACATGTTACTCTATGTTCACACCATTAGCCATGTTATCTCACTCTATAAAACTTAACTTCCTCCCCCCTCCCGCATTTTACAAAAAGCCCTTGAAAACTTTAATATATAATAATATATAACAAAAGAAATGAAAATATTAATTTTAAATATTTTAAGTTATTTATGTTTTCTTGGTTTCATTAGAACACTGCAAAATTACTAAATATAATTTAACGATACAAAAACTTAATTTAAGAAACTTAATTTACAAAAATTTAATTGTAATTAAATATTTTTGAATACTATACCACCTATTTTGTAATACAAAAAGTAAGAAAATTTGTTAATATTTCTATTCATTAAGTTCTATTTATCGTACATAACAGTTTTATGATTTTTGAAGTTATTTAACTATGAATTTGATATCATCAATATGTAAAATTAATCTGACATCAATTTTAAAAAAATACGTAAATAAATTTTAATTTTATATTTATTTTAATACCTCATTTGAGATTGACAGTTTTTTATAATTCATAATAAATTAATAAAGAATGTTGAGGCTGAATGGACCTAATTTATTATAATTGATAAATAAATTATAGAATAATTTTAATACTTTAATTTTAATAATAGTTATCGAATTTAATGGATTAGATCCACTTATTTATCATAGCATTCTTTATTAAAGCCTTTATTATTATTATAGAATGATAAGGCTAAATGGAACTAATTTATAGTGATTGTTAAATAAATAATAGATTACTTCTATTTTTGAAGAATGAAATTCTCAATAATTTGAATAGAGTGTAAATCTCCACAATTGCAAATAAAATAGGTACGTTCGTTATGATTTTAAATCGCGTAATATGGTCTTTGTTTTTGATGCCATTTTCATATATCATTATATACTTAATTATTTATGTACTTAATAAGTCATTTTATTCCTCCACTTTGTTTCCTTGTTTGTTTTCCACTTTATCGTAAAGCTTATTGATAGGGAATTATGAAAATCACAGAATACGTAAGAAGGCAAGTAACTGGTCAATAATTAATAATGAAAGTGATTATTTAAATGGTATTTTATGAACAACCCTGTTTGTTTTTGTACAATAAAGATATTTTATTTTGTTTCTAAATGGACAATTTCTAGTACATTATCTAACTTTATTGTTCAACTCCTTATTCGATCTTATAAAATGATCAGGGACATGTTTGAGAGAGGAGCTAGAGAATCTTCGAAAGTTTCATTTTTTGTTGACAAGTGGAGACGGCAGGATTCACTTGGAGATCTCCAGGATCAATGTAAATATTGTAAACAGGAATAAATGTGTTTAATATGTTATTTTCCCTAAAATTTTATTTTATTATTTAATTTATATATGTTTGTAAATATGGTGTAAAAGTGTGCTATTACTAATGATTGAATATAATACATAGTATATGACTGAATGTAATACTAACAACATAATATATAAATATAACAAGATAATATAAATGAAAAAAAAATATAAACAATTATAACAGTTAATTAATCTATAAATTCTTTTACCGATAAAGAAATAACTACTAACAAAAAAAACTATTAGACGGTCTTGCGTTGAGAGAAGCGGGGACGCTCTGCCTGGAATTGGAAGCGGTAACCGACACCTTGAACCCTCCAGCGGCTGGAAGGAAAATAAAAAGTGAAGATTATCCTCCAGCGAGAGTGTCGCTAGCCTTGAACCGCTGACTCACTGGTCGACAAAAAGACCAACTGGAACTGGTCCTCTCGGTGGCATTTCGGACCAGTCCTCATGCCCTGAAAATAATCTTTCTTTGTCTCATTCAGTTCTTTGTGATATTTTATTTTATAACAAACACGAGGATTTTATTCTATGGAAAACATAAGAACAATAATTTCTGTCGTATAAGGTTGCATTCAACCCCAGTGACATCGTAAGGAACAAGAGCAATCATCGAAGATAAAGAAAGCATGTCTCATTGTGAGACTATACACGAATTTATATTAGATGATAGTGTAAGCGCCATTTAAATAAAAAAAAAGTTTTAAACTTTTACTTATATAATAAAATCTACCACACTTACCTGCAATAAGTATTAGGGCAGTGAGAACACATTCATACCATTTGTAGATATCCACAAAAACGAAAAGTAAATAAATAATAATAACAGAAAATAAAATAAATATATGTACACATCATAAATAAATATAGGTGGCTAACCGAGTCAAATTATAGCAAATATGAAAACAACGGAGGAAAATAAATAAAATAAAGTAAATAAAACCTTAAACACACTCAAATAAAAAAAAAAAAAATTTATTTAATAATAATTGACGCGGTTTTCCTTATTAACATATTTACAAAACATTGTAATTTTTCACGTGTGAGTGTGTGTGTGTGAGGGTATATATCATACTATTTTTACCTTGTGAAAATCAACATTAAGTATATATACATAAAATATGTTATGTAAGTATAACAGAAGGAGGATCAATTTGTGGAAGACAAAGATTTTCAATTCATTGCGACAAACATTTTCCTACTTTTTTTTTAAAAAACATTTGTTTAATGTAAATTTGAAAAAATGAAAACTTATATAGGTATAAAAAAAGGTAACGACCAGTCTATGGGGAAAAAATCTAATCGTAAGTAGCTATCACTTGTCTATTACTAATGTATAAAGAATATAATAGAATATAAAACTACAAAATAAATTTTAAAAAGTAGAACCTTACAGGTGTAGGAGAATAGTGAACAATACGAATATTTTTTTTCTTTCGACTTCCCTAGCTAATAGAGTAAATCTATTGAACTACTTACAATACAACTAAGACCGTCAAAAAAAAAGAATAACCCCTTTTATTAAAATAAACTCTTGTGTGTAGGACAAAGGAAATTTCTCTCAAAAGTAACAATTATTAATCATAAGGAATTATTAAAAAAAAAATGAACTAAATGGATGAATAAGTTGAAGAGGTGCAGCCGTTGAAGAGCCGCCTGATTGCGACCGACCAATCTTCTCAAGAATCAATCCAGGCGTCTTTTTTTTCCCTTCTTTTTGGCCCCCCTCCTTCATCCCCAGGAGAAATAAAAGGGGACTGAATTAATTCTTTCCTCGTTCTTCAGCTGTCATCCTCTCTCTTTTATTTCGACCCCTGGAGGGCTGGAAATCAAAACTTACATAAAAATTATTGACCCAGGGGATCGGGGGGTATTATTTAATTTCTGAAAGCAATAACTTGGACGTCAGATGGAGAATTGTGTAAGGGTCTCCAGTTTGTCGTGATGGATTGTGCACGATTAGCCTCTTGGACTGTCTTGACAAGGTTGACTCCCGTTGATGAGTCTCAATAACTGCCTCTCCAGGGTGTCGATACGATCACCTTTACCCACTAGACTGTGAATGGACGCAAGCGTGTTTTGTAACAGCAAAACACTATGATGGGATAATGTTCCAGTACAATTAGAAAATAAAATGTAAAACTAAAACTATAAAGACTAAAGAAACTACATCCCGAGGCAACAGGATTTGAGTCGTCACCATAACAACGTCAAATCTACAATGACTCCGGTTTGATTTCAGCACGAGGGGTTTAACTTTTAGTTCGTGGTGACTCTACGAAATAAGTTATCATCATTTCTCTGATTTTTGATTTATAAAATAAAAAAATATATGGTATTATTAAAAAAATGTACCGGTTTCTTTATTTGATATCTCGTAATAAATAATAATGTTTCTATATCAAAGAAACGTAGATGAGAGGATTGCTTTAAAACTGATTTAGTAGAATTGGGTTTGGAGGGGCAATACTGGAAGGATGTATGTAGAGATCTAATGGTGGTATCGGCATCAAACCTTCGTGTTCGTCAGCCCTTTATTATTATTATTATTATTATTATTATTGTTATACTTAAGATAATAATTATCAATGTAGTAATAACAATATAAATTCAAATAGAAAATTTAAGTAATATGTAAATTTTTAAAATTATTTTCTGATTTTTACTTTGTTCACACTGTTTTTATTATACCCCTTCGTTTATATTGAACGGTTTTCTATTGGAAAATAATACTCCATTACACAAGGGTTCAGCTGTCATAGATCTTGCTCACTGACAGATCTGTATTGCAAGTGAAGAAAGCACTCTAAGCGAAGGCGGTGGGTATAAATCTGATGAAAGTAATTAATACAGGCCATTACTGGAAGGGGTGGGGTTAATGATGGATGTGGGGCGCAAGGTGTCGGCACAAAGGGCCCGGGGCCGGGCTTTGGCAGCCCGAGGGCAATTAGGGCCGCCCTTGGCTGAGGGCCATCCCTTTCCCCACCGGCTCTATTTCAAAAAATATATTTAAAGCTAGCATATTGTGTCTGTGGAAGGATCTAATGGCGAAAACTTAAAAGGATAATGTGCGTCAAAAAGTATATCAAATACCGAAATACATTAAAGAGAATTTGAATTGATTTAAACCTTTATAGTCAGGATATGATTTCCAATGGTAAAGATATAAAGAAAAACTGCTTGTTGTTTTTCCAACTACTGATGAAAATAGGTCAATATTAAAAAAACAAGAAATGACGAGTGAAATTCCTAAAGTAAAGTCTCTTATTTTTTTAAAAATACTATATTAAGTTTATTTTCTATAATATTTTTATGTTTTAAATTGTTTTTTCTACTTTTCTACAATTTTTTCTACTTCGTTGGATACATTTTTGAAGATGCTATGTCAGTTTTTCTATAGCCACTATTTTTTTTTAGTTTATTTAATATTCGGCATGAGCTTGAAAAAGGTTTGAACATTTTTTTTCTACAACTAATCTTTTCCGTTATATGGAGTTTCCTACTCTTTATTACTATTTTTCTTGTTCCAAAATTTGTGGGAGAAGTTTAATCATGAAAAAAAAAAAGATTAAGATTCATCTGTGATGCAGCTCCGTGCGCGATTGCACACTTTCGGTCTGCATGGTAATGGTAACGGTACCGTACATGGTAATGAAATCGAATGATTTAATGTTAAGCGACAACGAGCGACGCCAAGGGACATTGCAGATGAGCGATCTCTGTTTAAAACATTGTAGCGCAATGTCGCTAGTTGTCACCTATTGTAGTGGTATTGTGGTATAATATTGTTCCTTCTCACTTAACAGATTAAGCGCATATTTTATTTTTCAATGGATGTGAAGTCTTTGGACTGGAGCTGCACCTCTGCATCTGGGCCGCTCTGAAGTTTCAGTTTTCAGCTTCGTTAAGATTTGTAACACAGTACATTCAGCCCTCTTGATAGTATGATGATCTCTTTCGTTTCTTGGTAGCTCGTCAACGTCAATTGGTGGATTCCTTGATGGAACATAGGATGAAGTGTGCAGTATCCACCACCTCTTTTCGCCTGTAGAACCACACAGCTAATTGGTATAATTACAACTTTGAGATTGAATGATGGTATTTTTGATCAACCTTAGCCTGATATCACCACAATAAAGAAGAAACATCACATGTCTTCCCTATAGTCAACTGTTCCCTGGAGAATTCCAAGATGATTTGTGATTGTAAGATGGTTTCGTCATTTTTTTGGAAGAACCGTGTAAGATATGGCCATATAAAAACACTATCATAGTATCTTAAAAATGTACCAACCTCTGTAGTGCCAATGTAAAACATTAAAATTATGTTTATCCTTTACAATGATTTAAATATTTTAGAGAATAAAATGCATATATTACTTAAAAATAACAGACAACAGGTAGCATAACTTTTAGGATGATCATCGTGTTACTCCTGATTCAAATCAATAAAATATATAAGAATAATAGGAATCACGCCAGACTTGCCTAAACCAAACCCAATACGTTTGCAGTTTGAGAACATGTTGGTGATCCTTGGGTGGAAGCAGAACTTACTCGCGGATGACTGCGTTACTGAGCACCATCAATAACAGGCCAACCCCGCTGGCACAATGAGCCATGTTAGTTTCCGGATGAATTACTATTTGGGTACCTGATCCTTCGATATTATTTCATGTGTTTGGGTAATGCTAAGCAAAAGAAAGAGATATTCACAGTTTCAATCGGTCAAAATAAATGGATTTTAAAACTTTTTTTTTTAAATGTGTAATTAAAATGTATTGAGATACGATAATGCTTGTTAAAATGCAATCGCAATCAACGTAAGGTATATGGGAATAACGTTTTCAAGTATTTTAATATTTTTATTTGGCTTTTTAATATATATTTTATTTTATTTAGCTTTAATATTTTTATTTGGCCTATATTTGATACGTGTTACGGCTCGGTGTAATCAGACAGTTGAACGACGATATAGTGGTTATATTTACCAATTTAGGTTGACAACTTTATTTAATATACTTTTTATATCGATGATTTTTTGCTAAAATGACAAAAAAAAAATATGATAAACTTATTAGAAAGTGTTATCGAAAAAACATAAGTAGTATCATGGTATGGCCAAATGTAATAAAGTAAATAGCTTTGGTATTGAATAATTTTAGATTGGATGAATTTAAAAATGTTAAGACGCTGAAAAGATTATATTCTTAATTATAGAGAAACATGAGTTAACGAAGAATGTAGACTAATGAATATGAAAATGAGCATTCTAGCTCAGTAGATAGATACAAAAATTCAAAAAGAAGTTCATAAGGGTTTTCAGTGTTAATTTGAAATTTGGAATCATAATAAAATTTAAAAAATTTTGAAATAAAAGTTTAACAATAAAACTTATATCCAAGAATTTTTTTGTCTCATATCTGTTTGTTTTCCTCAAATAATAAAATGAATGTTATATAAATTTTTTTTTTTTAAACATAAATAATTATTAGTAAGCAGGAAAATGTATTTTAGTGTTTTTCGAAAGATAGAGCAATTTATAATTAAAAGATAATATTCAAATTTGTAACATAGAACTGTCTCTAAAACTGTGATTTTTCTATCATAAATCGCTTTTAGAAAATTTTAATTGGTAAGTTAATATTTATAATATAATACAAAAGAAGAACCTCTTGTGAATGGGTTAATATTTTATTGAAAATGTTGATCTGTAAAACTTGTTTGAATTGGAAAAAAACATTTTGAATGACTAACTGAGTTAGTTTAAACTGTAGAATTTTTAGAAAACTCTTCAAATCTTATCTATTTGAGTGTTAATTTTTTTTATATTTGATTATAATTTTATTTTAGTTTCTAACAGTTTAATGTTATTCATAGGCAATCCTTCAAATATAAACTAAATTTTTTAAATGTTAGACTGAGATGATTCGTTGATCCCTACAGTAGCAAGTAGCGAAAGCTCAGAAGCACAGACATCTGTATTACGTAGTTGAATGTAGAATAAGTTTGGTGGGGTTGAATATAACAGTTCATAATTATGGATCAGTACAAACGTGACGACGAAGGCCAAACACTAGATAATTCTAACCATCAATGATCCTTCACAACAACTCAAAGCGAATAGGTGTCATTCATTGATCGCTATTCTGAATCTATAATTTTAAAACAGGTGTGTATGTGTGTGTGTAAAGATAATAGGAACGTTTGGATCAATATTCATTCACAAACTGTTTCGTCAGAAAGCGTAGTAGGAGTTAATGGACCCTTGGAAACAGCTGTTTATACAGGGGATTGCTTTGGAGAGCGGCTGTCTCCGGGAATTGGAACATTGAACGTAGATGATAATGAACAACTGCTATTTCTACATCCTCTGTGTAAGAGATGACCTCTCAATTATATTAATTAACTGTATTAAACATAGTTACTATATACCTGTATTATTACTATACAACTATATTACATATAGTTTATTTAAAACTACATGGTATATTTTTACTATAAAATAATATT
>NW_027114928.1:1321238-1321772 GCF_000696795.3 Halyomorpha halys
ATCTTCTCCTCATTTATCATCCACGGTCAACTATCTCTCATAATTAAAAATAATATTATATATAGTTACGATATAATTTTATGCAACATTATATAATGTTATATTTAACTAAATATAGCTAATAATCTAACTAAATTTAAATACTAAATATCTTCCGAGGTTTCAACCCATTTTATTTGGATTATAGATATTCAAAAATATTTATTGTTCACAATTAACGATTTTTCGAAGTTTAATAATCTTATTATTACTCACTTAATGTTCGTATCAGCATATTATATTGGAGAATGCAACCGCACAGTGATCTTTTTCGAACTATAATGACTAAAGTGGTCTGAAGTATTGCTATAAACAGCTTAACAGAAGCAGAATTTTAAATAAATTATTATGAGGACTTTCGTGGGTTCTATATTTATTAAAGATTTTTTAAACTGTGACTATTTGAAAATGAAATATTAATGTGAAGCGTACATGCATAAAATAAAACTGTGATGCTTTTTATTTTGTTTTTATGGTTTTATATTAGCATATATA
>NW_027114928.1:1322037-1338466 GCF_000696795.3 Halyomorpha halys
ATAAACTATTGCCACATTCGGATCGAAAAAAAGGAGATTTAACTGGAGAGTGTAGAATGATACAAAACGCTGAATTAATGGAACTGTACCTAAAAAATATACTTCAGTTTATAGCATTTTGGCGAAAAAGGTTGGGCTTAGTAACGAAAGCATCTCTTTAAATGTTAAATAAACACTCAATCGCCGGGTGACGGCCGAAAGGTAGACAGAAGCGTTGATGGGAGGATTTCATTAAGACTAGTCTGGTAAGTGTTTGTATAGACTGGCGTCATTAGTAGGATGTGGCCAGCGATTGGTGGTATCGGCATCGTACCTGCGGATTTGATAAGCCTTTATTATTTTTTAATAATAAATAAAACCTCAATAATGTTATTTATAATTCATCTAATTTCTACATTTACTTATAGAATACAATATATGAAATATATTGTGATAGCAAGTATAAATTTTCTAATCTGTCTATTAAACGAAAATGCACATTTTAAAGGGATTTTCCAGGGGGGGACTTTAAAGGGGAGTCCAAATAATCAAGTTTCAAAAAATGTTTTGTCTGGTCTTGCAAAATATTTTGTGTGGGTGCATATGAAACATCCTTACTCAAAAAACTAAAAATTATACAGAATTGAAATTACTTATTTAACCATTGGTATAAAACTCAGATGTTACAGCAGCTACATTTTCACTAATACCGACTTTTATAGCGGAAGCGCCTCTTTGATTACTATCGATTTTACAATTTTTTGAAAAAGGTTTAAGTGATTTTTTTTTTTATTTCTAATAATGATGAACAATTATGTGGTCTATAATATTTGTAAGATCTTGCCCTTATACAGATAGTCTAAATAGGCCTGAATGATGATTCTTAAAAAAAAAAGTTGAATATTCTAGAATATTTAGCTTTTCTTTTAAAAGTAGAACATTGTATAGTAATAGTATTTGCGTGTATTCAAGGTTATAACGTTGTCATATATAGTGCATCTAAAATGAGTTTGCCTGTGGTCAGTATATTTGCCTACAAAGTAAAACAAGAATAATCAATAATAAACTGTCTCAATCAAAGACAATGGAGAACTTAAAGTAACGAGTAATCTTCCGTTTATCAGTCTGAAATTTAGTTACAATTTGATATTACGAAGTTCAGGACTCCATGTTGGAAAAAAAACCTTTTGTTCCCGGTAAAAGGGGGGGGGGAAAGGAGGAAGGGTTGGGGGTGCGCGAGTTCTCTTCCTGCTCTACAGGCAAACTCATATTCCTACCTATTATGAACTAATTAGTAATAGGAATTAGTTCTTTCCTGAATAATAAAAAATCGCTTCTTGAAATGAATAATTAATTTAATCTTTAAGTATATAAGTGAATTTTTTTTTTAATTTGAACAATATGGTTGAAGGATACAATATATTTTATAACCTATTCTAGATATTATCATACATACTATTTCACTTAATTCTCTTAATGTGTGCTTCGGATCCCTTATATTAATTTGAATTACTTAATTGAAGCATGCGGTATCGGTGAAAATAATGTTATTAAAAAACATTTTGAGATGGGATGTAATAAAAGATATATTAATTAAAAGGAATATACCTTCCTCGGAACTGAGCCGTAGGAAGAAAAATTTTGAAATGGTAATACAATTTCAAAGGACGATCAGGAAATCCCAATCACTGGAGATCCTTTACGTGAACTACCTCCGTTTTTATTTCTGTCTCTTTTTGGGCCGCTACTCAATAAAAAGAGACAGTTTTTATTTCCCTCTCTCGTTCTTTTCTTGAATTCTTTTTTTTCAGTAATTCCCTTTAAGGGTTCTGTCCATGTTTACAGTCGGACGAGAAGACGACCTTTGCGACCCGTAGCCTAATTGAAGAGAGTGCTTTTGAAAATCAACTCCCTCCTTCCACCCTCACTGACCAGGTGCTCCAAACACCGCGCAGTACCTCCACCCAGACGAGCCATTACATTTGGAAAACATCCCTTTGACATCTGCTTTTACCATTCAGCCTCGATGTTTAACCATACCGACCACTTAAAAGATCGGAATCCTATTGCAAATAAAAACTCATACTTTTTACAGGCTCTTATACTTGCTGTTGCTTCATGGGAATTCGATGTCTTTGATTTTTTTACAGTTTTAACTTCAGCGATACAAATAAAAATTTAATTTTCAGTATTCGTAATAAATAAAAGTACTCTTCTTCATTATTATGTTTTGTGATCTTTCCAGTTTTATTGTCTGTGCAATAATTGTAATTTTAATAATATTAAAAATTTAAGGGCGAAAGGGATTTTTTTTTTTAAATTTTAGCCTCGTGTATTTTTTGTAATCTTTGTAAAACATGTTCACGGCATTTTTCAATTTCAGGCGCTTTTTTTTTTTTTA
The DNA here is from genome assembly GCF_000696795.3 of Halyomorpha halys. Taxonomy (NCBI): domain Eukaryota; kingdom Metazoa; phylum Arthropoda; class Insecta; order Hemiptera; family Pentatomidae; genus Halyomorpha; species Halyomorpha halys. Next base: position 1,324,418 of record NW_027114928.1, read on the forward strand.
ATATTTCTCAATTTAACCATCTCAAGTAAGTAAGTCTCCCCGTTTTAAGCAAATAGTTCATACGTGATTTAGGACCGTCGCTTCCAGGGTTTCTTAGTGGGGCTGGTCCGGCAGGAAAGGATGACCTTTTTTTGTTTGTGCTATGATCTCCTCATTGTGACATATCGCTTATCGACTAACTTACTCGCTATAATTGTCAGTTTGAAAAAGTCTGATAAGTTAGGCAGTCACGGAGGGCGGGAGTGGCTGGTTTCACGCTGTTTTCCAATTTCAGAAGCTTTTTAAATATTTAACAATCTTAATGTCTTCTGTCCCCGTAGTCTGTCTTTAAAGAGTATTTCAAAAAATTTTATATAATTCATAGAGTGTTTTTGTATCTTTTCAATCCAACAACATATTAATTGGATAATACGAACCGATTCCTAGGGATTATAAAGAGAAAATATTCAATATTTTGGAAGATATAAAAGTAGATGTTTTAGTTTTATTAAATATTACAAAAATAGATACAGTTTTCCACTATATTCTTTGATCATTTAATTTTTGATCATGTAGGGTAAGTGCTAGTTCGGAGCCACCTACATTTTTAGAATGAAAATTACTTAGATTATTTTAATTTGAAATTACAATCAATTGTAATCAGCAATTGTAGGTGTAATTGAAATTATGTATCTTAACACTTCTAAGCGATAAGTATAACTAATGCCCAAGCGGATAGATTGTTTTTGGATTTATACGAAACTAATTTTTTATTAAATGAACAAAGGATAAAGGATCATAATTATGTTAATTATTCTGAACAGTTCATCATTATTATACATTCATTCATTGCACAATTTAACAAACAAATTAAAAATATTCGGTATGGAAAGTATTTTATCAAACCATAAATATTAAGGAACGCTTTACTGATTGATAGAAGGTTTAAAAGATGCTTAAAATGATAAATTCATGGTTTCGGTATTTAAGATATTGTATTAGTTTATTTCGTTAATAGATAAATTATAATTCATAAGGAATACTAAAATACTTTATTGCTAATAATAACGATTGTTGATTATTCCTAAAACAATGAAAATAAATAAATGAATTGTTAATTGAGTTTTAGTAAACAATCAATCGGAAATAACGATATTTTTATTTTAACAAGGATTTTAAATGCAATTTAAATTAATTACAAAGCGCAAGACATATATGACCGTGTAAATATCAAAATCAGTTCTAATAAAGAATTGAGGTTCAACCCACGAAATGTCCGAATCAATATACAATATATATCTTATAGATAGAAATATTATTAATCAGTAAGTAATATTCACATTAATGTTTCAGTGTTCATCGTAAATTACATGGTTCATAATTTCAAGAAGTAATTAATAAAGTATATCCATTTAAAGACTAGTCTCCAAAATAATTTTATACCCATACAGTTTTCTGTAGAAAGTTTATAGAGATATTATCAATATGGAAGTAATATTCACTCTAAGGTGTTCATATTAATTTATATGTTTCATAATTTTATGAAGTAATTAATAAAGTAAATTCATATAGAGGTGTACTCACAGTTCACTGTAGCAAGTTTATAAAGGTATAATTATTCAGGAAATATGTAATGTTTCAGTATTCAATTCAATCTATTTCATAATTTCAGGAATTAATTAATAAAGTATATTCATAAAGAGGCTAGCGTCCAAAATAATTTTACCTCGTAGGTATACACAAAGTTCTCTGTGGCTTGTTTATAAAGATACTATTAATCAGAAAGAATTATTTGCTTTAATTTGTTTGTACTCATTGCAATTAACTTGTTTCATAAGTTCATGAAGTAATTACAACATTATATTCATAAAGAGACTAGCCTCCACAATACTTTTACCTCAGAGGTACACACACAGTTTTCAGTAACAAGTTTATAAAAATATTATTATTCAAGAAGTAATATTCTCAATAATATCTTTGTATTCATCGTAATTCACGTGCTTCAAAATTTTATGAAGTAATTAATAAAGTAAATTCATATACAGACTAGCCTATATAATACTTTTATACTCATAGGTATAAACACAGTTCTCTTTAGCAAGTTAATAATGATATTATTAATATGTAAGTAATATTCACAACATTATTTCAGTATTAATCATAATTCATATGTTTCATAATATTATGAAGAAATTAATAAAGTACATTATAAAGAGACCTAACCTCCATAATAATTTTACCTCATACGTATACACACTGTTCTCAGTAGAAAATTTAGAAAAATAAGATTAATCTAGAACTAATATTCACATTGATTGTTCAATATTCCTTGCAATTTACATGTTTTATAATTTTATTAATTAATTAATAAACCTCATTTATATAGGGACTAACTTTCATAATAATTTTATACTCATTGGTATATTCACAGTCCTCTGCTTCAAGTTTATAAAAGTATTATTATTCAGGAAGTAATATTGATATTAATGTTTCCGTATTCATTACAATTCTCATGTTTCATAATTTCATTAAGTAATTAATAAAGATACTAGAATTTATAATAGTTTTACCTCATGGGTATCCTTACAGTTTTCTGTTGTTTCTTTCACTTAATGAGCTACTTGGATTTGAAATTAATCTTCGTTTCAGAACATAAATAATAATAAATTTAATAAAAAAGATGAATTAACGTGAGAATTTAGATGACTACACAACACTGAAGTATTTAGAAGAACTAAGTTTGGAGGGGTATCACTAGAAGGATGTATGTAGAGAGCGTTTAGTAGTATCGGCATTGAACCTTAGGGTTTGTTAGGCTTTCATTATTATTATTATTATTACTATTATTTATTTAAAAAGAATTGCTACAAGAAAACGTTATTAAGTCGCCAAAATGGAAAAGCTTACCTTAGTATTCGTTAAACAGTATTATTAATTATAATATTTGGATTCAAAATTTTCATTCCAAAGTAAATTTTACATTTTTATACGTAAAAAATAGGAAAAAAATATGAAACATTATGGTAGATAAGTTTGAAAATCGAAAAAAGAAATCTAAGAACTGAATTAGATTTAAAACGATTTGCCCAGACACAAACGTTATCGACCCGATTATCGTTTCCTTGGAGGTCTGCTGATTCATAGGCCACAAAGAGAACTACCCCAAGGCGGAACCGAGTTGGGGTGGCAGTGAGGTATCAATTTTATAACAGTCAATTAATCGATTGTATTTGTTTATTAACAGGAACAATGCTTCTGATGTTGAGCTGTGTCCATTATGGCTCAGTCAGTTTTTGCTTGTTTTTTTTTTTTGGATTCTGTAACTAGAAATATTCCTGATTCAGCTTTGTATGATTGAAAAATGAATATAATCAATTACTGAACTAAATAAGGTTAGTAGTATAGCATTGTTATAAAAATAAAAATGATAAAACAAGGAAAATTTGTATGGTTTGATATTAGAGTGATATATAAACCATTAATTATTAGATTAAAAAAAATAAGTTAAATATGTGTGTATATTTTACATCGCAAATTTAGTATAAATGTGAATTATTATTAACATATCAATGCATTTTTAAAATTTATTTACTAACATTTCCAACTGTACATAAATACGAGAAGTAAGATCATAATGGTATAATAGAGAAACTACATGCCTGTATCATACCATTATGATCAATATAAGATTAACCTTACAATAAAAGGTCGCGAGGCCATCTTTTTTGGCGCCTCGGAGGATTGTCAGGAATAAAAGAGGAAGCACGGTTAGAAAGTAATGGGTTTGAGTGGTTAGGGTGTTATAATAGAAGGATTGAAGTCTGGTTCGGAGTAGATCGGACATATGGAAATTTAAGCTCTTTATGAATGATTTTATTTCGATAAAGTAAGGACCGCAGAAGATTTTGCGATGGATTATTAGATATAATAATTATATTATTAGGTAATATAATTATAATATATAATATAATAAATATAATTAGATAGTTTAGAGGAGCCCCAAAGCTCAACTCCATAGGTCCAGATATTACTAATAATTGTCATTTTGATCAGTCTTTAGTAAGTATCGACGTACAGTTTCCTGTCTTTTCAGTCTTGTGTGAGGATTCCTAGTTAGTCGTTATGTATATGTAGTCCTAGGTAGCGGATCTGTTCTACAGGGGTAAGAGCAACATTAATTAAGTTATCTTTACAGTATGTAAACTATTTTTAAAAAAATAGTTATTTTTTAGATACTTAGATAATTTTTGTACTCTTTATGTTCATAAATTCAAACTCACACGTCCCAAAAGAGACGCTTTTAGTTCTGGTAGGAAGGGAAATAATGCTGATATTTTTTTGTGAGTGATATCTTTAAAAAAAAATTAAGGTGATAGATTTGCGATGAATAAGATGTGCGTGTTAGGTTGTAGGGTTTAGTAAAGAACGTATATCCGTGGAAAATTAATAATCATTGTTCCAATGAGTAAACAGAAGATGTAGACAGAAATGTAAGTGGACGGAATTTTGTAAAGCCCTAATCTAGATGATGTAGATTATGGTTTGGACAAGCGTCACTAGGTAGATGAGTGTAGATAGTGACTTGTGGTATCGGCATCGAACCTTCGAGTGTATGTAAATATTTGGAACATTTAACTTTTTTTTCTACCTTAAATGTTTACATACTAACAGGATTAAGTTTTCTAAAAGTTTAATTATGTTATTAATATTAAGTATAACTCATTATGTATATCAAATAAGTAGGGTTACTTATTATTATGCAATGGAAGAATTATAGTTGAAAATATAATATATGTATGTATGTTTTTTCCAGCAACCAGTGAGGGTAGATACATTTCTCAACGTTGCAGACAGAAGCGATGCATACAAACAGGAAAGAGCGTTACATGCAAAACTCAATTTACTTGTGATCTGGGAAGCGGCTTTGGGAGAGGATCTATAAGGCCTGGTCAGCAATATAAAGTGTCTCGGGGGAGCAGAATCTCGAGAAAGAATGTGAATTGAAGTAGGGGTGAGCCTTGAGGAATGAGACCTTGCCCTGGAGCCCGCTTGAATACGGGATAGGGATCCCTTTGCGCCCTTCTATTATTCCCTCCTTCCAGAAGAAATCTAACAAAAAATATCTACTCCGGATAGATTTTTTACAGGAATCTACAATTTATCCAGCACCTAATCCATCTTCGCACTCTTCTATCTTCGGTAATACCAGAAGGCGGACTTAGGTTTTTAAATAATTCCTGTAAACTGAGGATTGATTAACTCTCTGAGGATAATGCAGAGGTTCCAAATCTTTTTCGGTTTGTGGCTCCCTAAATAATCGGATTTTTATAAAAAATATAGGCATAAGATTTTTTTCTAAATTTTTGACTTTCTTGAAAAATTGGAACACTTTCCTTTTTATAAGTAATTGCCCATTTAACAGCGACAAATTAAAAACAGATACTTACTATGTTCCTTAGGGTAACATAAAATGTCTAATTTCTAATAAAAAAAATAAATTAAACACTGATTTTAAATCCAGAAACAATTTATTAGACGCCCATTGATGATTAAGATTATTGAACTTATTAGTGGGTTGGATGACTTAAGTTTACTACACAACTTCTCAAATCACTGAATAAAATTTTATATGGCGAATCGCATTTCTTGTTCAATGTTTTCAAGGAATATTTACTTTTTATTACCGCGACCACCGAAAACACTGCTTCCACATATAGGACGTTGCTGATAAAGTTAATATTCTTTGAGCTTTACCACTAAGCAGTGGATATTCCTCTTTTACTAATATCTAAAAATAAGAAAGTTCCATGCTACCAAATTTTAACTTTAAAGTTTTATCGTAAAAAGAGATTCTTCTTCTTCTTCTAAAGAAGTAAATTCTAATGGAGCCCTGGCTCTAAATGGGTCTTGAATCAATATTTTATCATTATATGCTGCAAAGTATTTTTCGAACTTTTTTATAAGCTACGATAGGTGATCAACAAAATTTGGTTTTATATTGCAGGACAAATTTATCTCATTGGAGGTTACAAACCGGTGCAGCAAGGGAAAACAATCTCTGATACACTCTTCATTATTTTTTATTTTCCATAGCTGTAATTTTTTTCTTTGAATTATTGAATATTTCGCGGCGCCCCGGGAAACCGCGACGAACACTTTGGGAATTACTAGGATAATGTATTATTTCTTATGAAATTAAAAATAATACATTATACGTAATACATTTCAAATAGATGTATTTTATAAACAACTATAATTAAAACACTAAAACAAAACAAAAATCGTGTAATAGTAATGATAAAGGTGTAGCGAACCCGAAGGTTCAATCCCGAAAGTACCTATCGCTGTCTCCATATATCTATCTGGTGATACCCGTCCATACATTTAGTTTTTATAAATTGCGACCTTATCTTCCGATTTTTCTATAATTTATTTCTTAATAACTTAATGAACTATATGATATGTAATTTCTGCATATACTATAACATTTCAACGCATTTTTTAATTTTTTACAGCTTTAATCATTTTCATATTATGTAACTTAAAGTTGATCTATTCAGAACTCACAATTAATCATAACATATTTTAATTGATATAACATAAATGTGTACACGAATTAGGGTTTATGCAGTACCCACAATACCAGGACGGAGGCACGAACGCGTTTTTCTTTTACTGGTGCAATATATATTTAATTATATATCAGCTTGCATGGTCAATGTTTTTGCAGATTGATTTTTGCACTTTTCTTGAATGATTTTGCACTCTCTCAAGCGTGCTTTACACATGCTTACTTTTCTTCTTCCATCTTAAACAACAGAAATTTTAAATTATTATAGTCGAAATAATTATATGTTAAAGATCTTTAATTTATTATACATTCAGTTTCTTCAGCTATCATCACATTGTCTCATAATACTAACAGATTTTTTTTTATTTTTAGATACTTAATTCCATATAAAAACTCCCAAAATTAGTATGAAAAAGAAAGAAATATTTTTCATTGTAATATTCTAAAGTATGGACTTTTTTTTTTGTGGTTATTAAAGATTTTATGCGATCTCTTACTGTTTCTTAAATAAATACTAAACCTCCACGAAAAAAAAAAATGTCCATGCCTACTGTAATCAATTTATTAATAAACGCCCATACTGTTATCACTACTGCAAGTAGTTAATAAAAAATTGGTGTCCCTAATTATCATTAATAAAAAGCTAATTGCGCAATAGGACCATTCGTTTGGCTCTCTCTTTTCGAAATAAAATTTGAATACAATGAGAGTAACTTGAATGATAAATGGTTTGTAATTGCTCTCCTAAATACTCTGCTAACGATCAGGTTAATTTATTAATGTATTTCATTGTTCTCATTGATTTATAATTATTGTTATGGATTTTGTAATGAGACTTTCAAGAGAGAAGGCCTTTAGTGTTAACTATTTTCATCAGTTTCGGGGAACACAATATGACCATCAGGATCAGTTTCGGGATGTGTTATATCCCTTATTTTATAATTTAATGTTTAAATAATTTGTTTACAGCATACCTACATAAAATGTATTGAATTTCGCTTTAATCAGAAAATTACAGAATGTGAAGTTATAATTTCTAATTAAATTTATCAATTCGAAGAAGGGTTTTGAAATTTCTGGATTTCTCTTTTTCTGAAAATCACCTAATTTTATTCAATAATATTTTGATATATAGAAATTTTGCATTTCCAGTGTGTATAGATCCGCCAGACTTTTTTATGACTGATTCCCTCATAGTCCTTCCCTCATACTTCCTTGTTTTTATTTTGTAAACTTTAGAAATTGTGCATTAAAAATGAATCTCAGTAACGATTTCTAGTTGTCGTATTAATAGGATCATATAAAAAACATAAGACCCTACTCAAGAACCCTTTCACGTGACCACGTAAAAATTATTTAAGTGCTCGTATTGATCGTCTAGACTGTTTTTAAAGCGTCTCAATTTCTTCCATATACTATTAAATTGAAAAAAGTAACTCAATTTGTGAATTACCTTTGAGAAATATATAAATTGAATTTACAGTTCATTTTAATTTCTTATTTTTTTTTTTAATTTAAATTTTGATATTTATATTCAAGTAGTCCTGACCAGCGAATCTTATTAGTTCATACTTTATTCTTGCTGAATACTTTGATATTGCTGAATATATTAAACATATTTTTTTATTTATTTGTTAATTGCTATTTACAACTACACATTATAATATAATTAGTAAATTTGATCTAAGTTAAAATGGAGTGTTACAGGTGTGTAATGAAACTAACTACCCATTGGTAGCACTCTAATGACGTTTTACATTCGCAGATCTCGTGGCCATCTTCTTTTCAGTCGCCTCGGAGAATTGTCAGGAATGGAAGAGGAAGTAAGATGTAGTGGGTTTGGATTGTTAGGGAGTTTGTAATGGTAGGAATTATATCTGGTTCGGGCTAGATCGGTTACATATGGAACAGTAAGGTCTTTATTTATGATTTTATTTGTGACATTGTAAGGTGCATTAAGGATTTTATGAAGGATTTTGGATTGTAAGGATTGGATACGAGAGGAATTCAAAGGTTTAGTGCAGCCCCAAATCCGTATGTCCCGATTAGCCTTATTACAGTCATGTAGATCAGTCTTTTTTCATGTATTCGAGATTCAAACCGTTTGTCCAGTGCTGTAATAGTTGAAATCGACATACAGTTTCCCGTATATTAAATATAAACTGGATTTACTATCAATTAAAATAATCAAAGACCGAAATCGAAGTAAAAACAAAAGAGATCTTCAGGTTTTTATATGCGTGATAAAGAACATACTGAACTCATATCTACCTATGGTTTAAAATAAATAATTTCGTTGTACTTCAAAGAAGATAAAATATTTATAGTTTGGTAATCACTGAAAATAATCTTCATCATCTTCATAATATTAATTACTTTTATTATTTCATTGCTTCGATAAGTTTGCAATGCTCTTCTTTTTTAAATTAACTAATTTATCTAATTTCATTTAATTTTTAAGCAAGGGCAACCCAGAAGCAAAACTAGGAGGGGGATGGTCGTTGAGGTTGTGACATTTCAGCACGGAAAAGACTGATGAAACCAAATTGTTTAGAAAATTATATATAATTATAGCTGTGCTACATTAGTTATTAAAATCATTTGCTTGAAAAAAAATTAATTTTTATTAAATTAAAAATTTTTTTTTTACTTCTAATGGGGATAGGTGTACCCCTCTCTAGGTACGCCCATAATTTTAAGGATTGTGTAGTATTAAAACAATTCATTGTACAGATGTGTGAATGAAGTTTGTTTTCTTTATATTTATTTTCTAAAACAATTTTCAAAATAATTATAGACTATATTTTGTTTTCATGATTCAGGTAATTATCATGCTCAGTTTACTGCAGGTTTTTTGTTATATCTGAAAAGTTCCCAGTTGCTATAACTTAAAAAATCGTAATTATTTACTTTCTGCTACAGTTTAATTAAATTTTTGATGATTTAAAAAAAATTAATTATATATTTCGAAATTAGATAGATCAAGTGCTAGGTACAATAAAATATATTACTATAAATTAATTTATTTTACTGTTACTTTTATCTGTACCCCTTGAAGTGTAAGTGAATTGATATAGAGCTGAAACATACTGGTGGGGTTTAAAACAAAGATAAATTAGAGAATGAACCCAGAATTTTACTTTTCGTTTGTTTGTCCCCAGCCAGAGGCCCAAGGGAAACTGGCAAACTCTACCGCAACTTGGCTATTTTACAATTCTGATTCTTTTATTCTTTTTTTTTTTAAATACCTTTATTCAGGTTGATTTAAGAGGTGGATACAATTTTAACTTCACATTTTTCACATTCAACACGTAATAGGGTATTAATAAATGTCACTTACCAGTTTTGCGTGTACTAATAAAAATATATTGTTGGAGGTAATCCCTACTAAACATTTTCTTAGTGAAGAGGAAGAAAACCTATAGCTAAAAAAATGAAAAAATTCTAATTCATGCTAAAAAAATTCTAGAAAAATGCTAAACCGAATTATAATCAATCGGATTGAATTCTGTTTTTAGAATCCGGAACTGAGTTGAGGATTTGAAATTATAATTCAATCAGAAGAAACGAAAAAGGAATAAAACAGAGAAGCTTTAATACTTGAATGTCGTTTAAAGCTTGAATGAATATTGAATTTGTAGTTTAATCTGAACAAAACTTCGCCATCTAAAAATAAAATAAGAAATATCATTCAGAGATTTTAATTTATCATTGAATGCTTTTTATTTATTAACTTCTTAAACTAAGAGAAAAATGGTAAACAATCATCAATATTTGCAGAATGTTACCTTTTATTTTCTCGGGTTATTAAAAAAAAAATTATTTTAGTTTTTAAGCAGTTTTATATATATAAAGACAGATATTCATTAATTTTATGTTTTTTTTAATAGTTCAAGACACTAGTGGAAAAACAGTTATTTAAAAATTATATAAAATTTTTTTTTTTTAATAATTTATTTATTGATATTTACAACTGTATACACATATATACAACAAGTAAATTTGCTGTAGGTGACATAGTGACATGATAAAAACATGTGGAGAATCTACCCATCGATAGAACTCCAAAAACATTTCTAGGGGAGAACATCTCGAGGCCATCTTCTTTTCAGACGCCTAGGAGGATTATTAGGTAATGAAGGAGAAGCCAGGTTAGAAACAAGTGGATTTGGGTGGTTGAGAAGTTTATTATGGAAGGAACGGTATCTGGTTCTGGCCAAATCGGCAACATATGGAATATTGAGGTCCTGATGGATGACTTGATTTGTGACAAAGTAAGGAGCATTAAGGATTTTACGAAGGATTTTGGACTGTAAGGATTGGATTCTGGAGGAATTTGATGGCTTAGTGGAGCCCCAAAGCTCAACTCCGTATGTCCAGATAGGCCTTATAATAGTCATGTAGATCAGTCTTTTGTAATGGATTGGCAATTTAGACCGTTTGTCTAGTAAATGTTGCAATAGTCGGAATATATAAAAATAAAAGTGTAAATTGATGACTTCCAAGCATAGTTAGGAGGAATAAAAATTAATAACTATACAAGGGATATAGTAAATGTGTTTAAAAATTAAAAATTGAGTTTTTTTAAAAGTGATTTAATTAAAACTGCTGAAGTTTATTGAATTCTAGAAAAATGTAACATTTTCGCTCATTTTTCCTGAAATATTTCTAATATGATTGTAATATACAAATTCATTGTTATTGACAATTATTAATAAATACTGTTTAAAAATATATTTAGCTCATAGTCAACATAAAAAAACTAGTTTTGGGGGTGCAGGAAGATTCAGGGACTAAGGCCATTTAACCTATTCCGATTATACCAGGGTTAGAATACGTCGGAGGCAGATAATTATTTATTCAGTTACTGATGTCGTGAGCAAATATTGCAAGCCGAGGTCCACCCAGCAGCTATAACTTGGAGAAAAACTGGTGATTGAGCATTATCGAATGAACAAATCGCCTCTTTTCACAACCGTTGTTCAAGAAACAGAATTTTTAAAAAAATAATTGCCTGTAATTTAAAAAAAATATACTATTAGTTAATCCGATTTAAGTGTCAGCTGAAATGTTGCTAAACGTAAATGCTCTTTTAAAAGTGCCTCAAAACGCAATTTTGAGGTGCATGAGAGGATCTAGAAACTGTAGGAAGTGGGGGCGGTGTGGACGACGTGGTTGAATATCTCCCTTAAAGCTCTACAGACATCTTCAAGTTGGCTTTGTAGACCAATGGTCTATAACAAGCTGTAGGTCTATTTGCGACGCAATACTCATTGTTATTTTCGTGAGATCATTATTTATTTGTTTGGGTTTTCATTAACCACAGTCAAATTGCCATGTCAAAAAAAGAAACAAAAAAACGGAAATGTTCACATTAGTGCAGTAATGCAAACGCTTAAAATTTTGTACAACATAGAAGTAGTGTCAATAGAACATCCTGTTCATGGTTCGAAATTCTGTTGCGGTTTGGCTGACTATGGAGCTAGGGAATGTATGATACGATCGCATGAAAATCGGGTCTCTATTGATAATCACGCAGTCTCAGTGATTATGTGCAGCGACGTAGACAATATTGGATTGGATGGACATAGAGGAAGGAAGGATGTGCAGTTGAGAGCAGATGGCATTAGGGCCACATCTGGGACCCCGCTGCATTTCCTCTCCGCATTCCTCTGCCGGTACTGGACTACGTGGTCTGGCATCGATGAGGGGTTAGAGAGTCGCTGAGGTATTTCTGTGCCACACCGCCTCCTCGGGCTATTATTGTAGAAAATTACCGTAATAACTAATATTAGTTTAAAAAAATCAAAGAGCAACAATACGTCTAAAAACATCAAAGGCATATTTTCATAGAATAAAAGGGTTTACGGCGTTCAAGTTTCATAATCCAATTTTCTAGCGTTTCTCCATATGGAATACATTCTACTAAAAGGAATTGAAGCAAATTAGTTACTAAACTAACAAAAGTGGATTTAAAGTTGTTTTTCCTTACCGTAGTAATCCTATGAGAGGATCCTATATTTATACATCTTAAAGATTCAATATTACAAATGGATGTTTTGAGCTTTTATATCGGAGGGATAAATGCAAATTATAATATAGTAAAACAACAAAGAGAAGAGGAAAGCATAAAAGAGGTAGGAAAATGGTTAATTAGAAGACAATTAAAATTGCATAAATAGAATAGAAGACGGGTTGGACTCTAACCACCGTATCTAACTAGAGATAGTAGGATTCGAAGATTCAGTGCTTTGTTTTCTATAATTTTGTTCTACGTTATTTAGTTTTGGTAGTGATATTTTTTTTTTAATTCATTACATTAAAGCCATGTACATTGATATACTAGAGACTAATTGACGTGACAAATTTTAGCAGTTTCTTTTTGTATTTGAAGAATAGTTTTTTTTTTTTTGGGACCAGGTAATGACATCCATAATTATTTAAATTTTAATACAAAAAATCATAAATAAAAACTATACATGAACTGGCTACTTAACCTCTAAGTCTGCATTTCTTAATATTAACATATTAAACAGTTTAGTGGTTCAGTAGTTTCTTCATAGACAGTACAAGCCAGCAGGGTCGAATTTCATCTATGGGACATGGTGAATCCATAAATGATATTTATGGAAAAGTAACTTAGCATTAACCCATATTTTGAAAATTGTGAATTGGTTCCTTTTTTTCTGAGAGTCGTCCTATTATATTCACATCTACAACCTCGAAGTTAATTTTGAATCTCATTTACTCCTAAACAGCTTAATTTATTTCGTTGACAATTAAAAACTATGTAGGGAATGGTAATGAAATTTAATATCCCAGAAAATGTTGAAGTAATTATCGTGTTGTAAGTCTATTGGATAAGTTAATTTTAGTTTCATTAATAGATTGAGTTAAGTGATTTTTTTGTAAGTTTTAGGAATTTAGAAAAAATCGAGAGGTATTCAGTATGGAGTAAAGGATTTCGTAATGAGAGTTACAGTCAAATATCATTGAATTCATTTCAGTTTAAATTAAATTATTTCCCCTAATCATGTAATATTGAGGATACATTTTGAAGTTATGTCAATATAAGTAATAATGAATTAATAAACGTTGGCCGAATGCTTTAAGCGAAAATTCAGGAAGGTTAACAAATGCTGAATTGCGGAACTTCACTAGGAACACCTCGTAAATGTAATTTAAGGAACAGCATTGGAAAAATTCGAGTCAGTGTTTAGATGTAAAGCTTGGTAACGAATGGATTTCTAAGAAGCTGATAAACAGTGATAAGTAAGTATAAGTGGAAGGATTAGACGGAAAAAATGGTCTTATTGATTTGAATTGGACGGGCGTCACTGGACAGATGTATGAAGCTTGCAATTGTTAGCATTAGTTTCAAACATTTGGGATGTGGTAATAGTAATAATACAATGAAGACTAAATCAGTCTTACCTACGTTTGGGCCTACTTAAGTGCTTATGAACATTTTAGAGATCCGTTTGCTATCAAAAGCTTAC
>NW_027114928.1:1338624-1344751 GCF_000696795.3 Halyomorpha halys
TTTTTTTTAACCTCGAGGCGCTGTTCTTTCCTCAGAGTTCGAGAGCACGATTCGCATCAGTAAAGAACATTTGGAAAGATGAAAGTTAGTTGGACAGTATGTCCGATCTAAGCAATTTCGAATTTTAAAAATATCTAGAATTTCTCCCCATTTATCTGGCTTTAATTTGATGTTGGAAATTGGGGTGTGATAAACCATTATTATTATTTTTAATTTACAATATAATAATTTCAGAAATTGCACCTATTGGTTAAAATATTACCTCTGAAAAGAGGTACTCGTGATGTATTTTGTTTTCAGTTTCTTTATAATCAACACAACTTAACAAATAATATGAATGACAGCGGAACGCCCCTCCCTTTTCCAATAATCCACTGGCGTAAGCTGAATAATTTTTACTACCTTGATTGGACCCTGCAACGAACCTTACAATGCCACAAAGCAATTCAAGTAGTAGTAGTAGTATGCTAGTATACATTTGTCATTCAATAATATGTCATTGAATAAATTTAATAATAAAAGAGGTTGCGAAAAAAAAATGATTTTTTTTTTTGGAAGAGTATTCAAATTATCATTTATTTATGTAAAGTATTTCACCACCATCGAGTACATGATACTCTAATAAAACATACAGGGATTTGTTTTAATGAAAATATGAATCAAGAAATTCGAAACAGAAAAAAATATTTTTTAATGCTTTGTTTAAGGGATATTCACGTCCTAATATTCCCATTGTCATGGAACAGGTCCATGAAATATGGACTTATTTTTTTTTTTTAGTAAAATAAATAATTTATTAAATGAAATAATTTACTAACTAAAATAAATAATTTACTAACTCTGAAGCACGCTGTATAGTGTAAAATATGCTAACTGCTAAAAAAATATCTCGTTTTATCCATATTTTCTTTACCTGGTTCTTTACTACCATTTTCGCTTCGTTATATTTATTTTATTACCAACAGTGTTTTTAATTAAATACTTCCCACGATTACACATGAGAGAATATTGTTTGATGTTGGAAGGAATGATGGTCCTATCTCAACATTATTCACTACTAATATTATACAAAAAAAAAGGGAGGAAGATTTTCCGGGAAAGTTAGCACAACAAATCCTTTTAATTTAACTGGATCCGAAGTGTTCCTTGGAGAAGGGAGGTAAGGGGTTCCTGGAGCTATTGAACAGCGATCTCGGAGCATTCAAATTGGGAATTATGTGGCTCAAAGGTCAGGATAATTGCCAGGCCTCTGGTGGGAAGGGAAATCCATCCCTAACTACAGCTCTCCTCCAAGATGAGCCACTCACTCAGCCCTAATCAAATCCCAAGGCATTTCAAATCTTCAGTTCAACCTCCGATCATCCAGTTTCGTAAAGGCTATTGCGCATCCTAAGTGCTGAAAGTAAAACAGGAATTCTCCTTATAAGAAAAGTATCTAGAACTACGTCGAGAACTTCTCAATTTGGAAACGTTTGTTCGCTAACTGTCTTGCTCAATATCTTAAGACACATTCCTTTAAAAAAAAAAATAAAATAAAAAACAATTATTTTACATAATATATACATTTATACATGATCTGAGTGTGCGGAAAGTTACAAATATTGTTGTGATAAAGTATAATAGTGTAAATTAACTATAACTGAATGTTTTAACGTTAATGTGAAGAATTGACAAAACAGGTAATTAGACATAAGACAAGAATTGCTTATTAATAAATTAAAATGATTCCCTAATGTTTTAATGTCTCATAAGGTAAACAACACATTGATGTGACACATGGGTGTCGGACACCCATCCTGAATAGATTACAAAGGTATTATTGTATTGCTCAACAGTGTGAATCGTAACATGAAAAAGTTTAATTCTAAATAAAAAATTAAGTAAATAACTCATTTTACTTACATATACATAATATTCCAATATCAGATAATTATTTTTTAAAATTCTTAAGGCTAATTTATAAATCACTATGTATAAAGATTTAACAACCAATAAATCGAATATAGTTGCTAGACTAAATATTTACAAAAATAGTTGCTATAGATCAGACACTATATGACAGTTACATGAAAAATTATAATTTTTAGTTGGATAAATTATATCAGGATTGAAATTGATAAATGGATGATGATTATTGAAACCAATTTGTTGCTTGTCAAATATTACTGTCATGAAAAAAAAAAAAAAATGAATCAATTAAGCTTTTTCCTGAACAATTAAGATCTTAAATCTTTTACGGGAAGAAACATTTGTACCTCAAAACTCAACAACATAACTTAAAGCATCTTAATCGTTTAACGCTTTAAACTTTTCATTGAATTATGACAGTACTTTCTAAAGACGTTTTACTGAATAGTTCCTGCAAGCGTTCATGTATCACCCTGCTTTATTTACTGAATTCGGTTAAAAAGAACGAAAAATTACTCAACCATATTGGCCTATTTATATGAAAATTCATTAAACTTAAATTATAGATTGATATTTATAGCGACAGTTAATAATTAAAAATATCATCTTCAAATGTCCTTGTAAATAGGAACTGAGTTCTTATTTAAGGGAAAATGTGTCAGAAGACTTTTTTTCAAGTTCGGTAAGTAAGTGAGTACTTAAAGAATTATTGTTAGGCTTGTTTCAACATGAATTGCATACAAGTTCGGGTCTAGGCGGACGATAGCAGGGAAAACAGAATATTTGTTTAAATAATAAAGAAAATTATTATGGTTATATGCCCCGTATGATATGCTGAGTTGTAAAAAAAAAATAGCTATGTTTGGTCATTTTTGTCGTAAAAGAGTAGGAAGTCATATTTTTGCAACTTGAGAACCCTAAATATTAGCAGAAGTTGGTATACTCAAAAGCATATTTTTTATACTTTTTATGATACAGAAGTAAACAAAAAAAGACAATAACAAATAATAGACTGTAAAAACATTAATAAACTGTACCGTTTCAACACTTGAAGAATGAGGAGGAACTGCTTACTGAAGTAAGGAAATGCTGTTTCTTGAACTACGCTTGTGCACGGAGGTAATTTGTTCACGATCACGCTCAACCACCAGGGTTTTCCGCTAATGACGGCACTCACTTTATTGAGGCTAGGAGAGTGTGGAAGCCTTCCGAGGAGGGTTGACTAACGGCAGTGGTTCCGAAAAAAAAACCTTTTTTGTTCTACCGCCCCCTTACCATGAAGAATATACTAGGCGCCCCCTGGAAATCATTTTTTTTAAAAATTTTAATGGCATAAGTCTTCTTGACTGTTTGTAATTCATTCCCGCAGCAAATATTGTAAAAATAAATCTAGAAGTGATTTCTGAGATATAATACGTTAGAAAGATTCCCATATCCCGTATATCCATTGCGTAATCCTCCAGTAGCACCAGATCCAACAATGATAGCCGATCATTCATTCAACACCTTCACCGGCTCTGGGACTTAATTCAGGCTGCGTCCCGATCTATGGGCTCACTGGAATCAATCAGTATCTATATCCGGTTAAAGGAGGATCACGTTCCGGTGCCGTCACAAAGCCGCAGCAACAATAGATCTCGAGGTAGCTGGAGCTTTTACATCTCAGTCGGTTAATGGGGCTCCTTGTGGCCGAAAAAGAAATTGAATTCGGATTTTTTTGTCGGCTGTGGTAGAAAATGAGAAACGCTACAGAAGAAAAAACAAGTTATAAATCTGATAAAAAAAAAGAAAGAGGAAAAACTCTAAGCGGAATCGGAAAATTGAGTATGGTGATACCCTCAATCTCTGTATAATGTAGAAAATATGGATTGAAAAAAAAAAAATCGCGTTGTTTTTCAGTGCCTGGACAAAAAAGGTTTATAATTTTTTTTTTTATCAATCTTAACTTTTCGCACCATCTAGGTACAGACAATCGATCTTCTTTCTCCATAACGTTAGTTTTGTATAATGATAAGATAGTTGACCGTGGATAATATATATGAGGATAAGATGGTTGGCACCCCCAACCAGTCAGGGAATAACACAAATAAGTTGCTGTTTAACTATATATACATATATTTGAGAAATAGATTGAAGAAAAAAAAATTTTAATTAGATAAAATTTTTAATATATTGTTATTAGTTTATCTTCTTCTTCAATCGGCGCGTCAACCCATTACTGGGTCCTGAACTCCTATACCAGCTGCTCTCTAATTCCTCACTCCGAGCAGGGTCCTCGAATCCTTTTCAACACCATTCAACCACCGAAGCTTTGGGCGGCCTCTCGGTCATGTTCCACATAGGCGCTCATTGAGTAATTGATTTGGGACCTCATCAGTTCTCATCCTTGCCACATGGCCTGCCCAGCTCAGCCTATCAATTCTCACAATTTTTCCAACATCAGGCTTACCAATTAATAAGTAGACTTCACTATTCGTGCTTCTCGTTCTTCTCCAAGCTGAACCATCCTTTACTGGGCCGTAGTTGCGTCTGAGTATCTTTCTCTCTAATGTTTGAAGATCCATTTCATCGGAATTGGAAAGTGCCCAAGTTTCCGTGGCGTAGATCAGCACTGGTCGAATTAACGTTTTGTACAATCTAGTTTTCGTGGATCTTGATATTACTACCATAGTGCCGACACAGTCCATTGGCCGATGCTATTCGTTATTATCTCAACTAGAACGTCATTGGTGGTATTCACTTGTGATCCGAGTTACACAAACTCGTTCGAAAGAGGAATGACCAATTTTTACAAAATTTTCATTAAAACCTCTTTTTTGACCAGCTATCATATATTTAATTTTGTTGGTATTAACAAGTCCTTCCTGGCAGCATCATCAAGGGCAAGAAAGACCTCTTCCACAACAGCTTTTGATCTCCCAATAATGTCGATATCATCTGCATATCTCAGGATTTGTACCATATCGTAAAAAATTTAATATATTTAGTTTATAGTTAAGTTATCATTTGAAAAAAAATTGCATCGTGGTTTAATAATATATGTTAGTTTAATATATCCAGTAATGGATTGATAAGTATGCTGTGTATTTGGGTACCATAGTCGAATAAAGATTTTCTCTCTTGAATATTTTTCTTAATCTATTCTAATAACTAAATTTTGCCGTCGACGAATATCAAGTAGAGATGTAAGGATATTAAATGGAGTGTTTAGAGTAAGATATTGGTGTTTGTTAATTTTTAAGTATTTATTACTAATTTTTTTTTTTTTAAAAAAAGGTTCATTAGATTATATACAATAACGTTACCTAGGAGTATAAAGAAAATAAATTGGGTAACTAAGGTACGGGGACGCAGAGGGGATCAGAAATGGAAGGAAGGAGAGCCAACTGTAATGTAGCTAAAAAGCAGACCGGCTGGAGGTAAAAGGATCATAACGTTGCCATGGATATGAATACTCTTCCTCTACCAATGCCGCCGAGGGGTTAATTTCGCCAATAACATCCCGATTATCCGTTTCCAACCCTCTTACAACCGAGTTTTTTTTTCCCCTTCCCCCTTCAGCTCCATCTCTTATCTCCAGTTCTTTAATAATAATAAAATTAAAGAGGGGCTAAGGCCGGAAAAAGAAATGTAAGAAGAGGATATATCCCTCCAACTCTTTCTCTTAAGTAAAATGACACCAATAACCGGTCGGATCTTCCGAAGATATCGTTGGAAGGGAAACTTCGGTGATCTGGACTGGAGGGGTACTCATTTCCGGATTGGGAATGCCTATAAACTATACGTTTTACTTCTTCAATCCAAAATTGTAATCCCTGACAATGTCTTCAGAATTCGTCATTTCACCAGTAACAAAAACAATTATAGTAGTAGAAGTATATATAGAGGAGTTATCAAGATGTATAAATTATACAAGCAAACTTATCTTAACTTTACTGGGAAATACTATATTGAAAGCCAGCTTGATAATCTCTATCTCTTCAAGAGCTCAAAGTTATATTAATCTGCTAGTCCTTATGGATACACGTCTATGAATTAAACAAACTAACTTATTAGTCTTACTGTGTCTAAATATCTATTTATTTTACCAAACTAAATCAATTAAAATTCTGTAAGTTCAAGAGCATCCAATGATTCAAAACTTTATATTCATATTTAAAAATAAAATTTAAATTCTTGAATTAAATTAAAAATAAAAACCATCGGTTTAGAACTGAGT